>NC_056747.1:138062742-138166729 GCF_019279795.1 Protopterus annectens
TCCTGAAGGGAACACACTATAATACAGTACACATTACTATTCAAGGTTCAGATCTTAGTGCAGAACATCAAATTGCATTGTATCTTGTTTTACAGCTCTACATCTACACTTTAGCATATCAGTTCTTTATCAGCCAAACTTCACTCAATTCATGGTGTCATAGCCATATTTGCTGTGGAGCACCTGCACAATTGTATTTCTTCAACAACAGACCAGAATAAACACAACAGTTGCTGGAAATAACTTTATTGAGGGTGACATGACACAGTGGTTTATTACATTCAAAATTCTGACTTCAGTTGTACTCCATATCCTGTAGACAATGAATTAATGTCATTTATTACTTTCCAAGTTTCAATTACGTTGCACTTTATTACAAGATTGTTAGTATTACTACAATATAGAATTATGTCATTCCTACACAGTATTACTACAGTATTAGCTTTCTTTTATCAACAGTAGCTTGTTTGATGCCTTCATCTGTATTGCATAGTACCTGACATTACTCACTTATATCAGTGTGGAGCTAAGAACACATTTTTGCAGTACACTCAGAACATACTATACCTACTGGCAGTAAACAATTTACTCTCTCATTTATTGTACTATATATTGCAAGACAGATCTGCACTTACCACACTGTTGGCACATCCTCACTAGGCGCCTGGGCATGGGGCCTCTACATTGCTTGTCCTCTCCTCTGCAGATATAGGGGGAACACACACCATTATGCATACCTGATAATATAACATATTCATGCTAGACTTTGGTAAAGCAATGATTCATACACTTACAAACTGCTGGGGCATTCTTATCCTGAGCATCTTGGATCCATTGGGCCAAGAGCACTCCCTTCCTTTGCTTCAGGTTGCCATAATGGTGATGCACCTGCTCATCAGTGTGGGGGATTCCAGTGGCATTGCTGAGGTCATGTGCCAGATGGTCCCAGGTCTCAGACTTGTATTCAGAGCCCTGGTACTGTCCCTACAGCAGTCTGCCATCATGGTGTTCAACAAGAAGCCCAGCCATGACCCTGGACTCCAACATGCCCCTGCACTGCACCCAAAAGCGCACTCCCTCTCCAGCTCCTACCATAGTTCCTGCATGGGTCAACTTCCAACAGGTTCTGGCTGTCTTCCTACCTGTGCAGCTTAAATATGGCTATTTCCCGCCCTTTGCCCCACAGCTAAGCACAGCTCAGCAGTGCACAAACCCACTAAGGTTAGTCGAGCTGTGCTTAAAGTGGCAAGTGCTTAGCGGTGCGCAACTCTGTTCAGCTTAGCTTAGCTGAGGACTGCTTAGAATGGGACTGCTTAGCAATGCTCAAACTGGTTAAGTGGAACTAAGCATTGCTAAGTATTGCTCAGACAGGTCCTGTTGAGACATTGCTTAGCTTGGCTTAGCAAGATTTAGCCAAGGACAAACAAGAGTTCTACATGATAATATAACTATATATTGGCATTCATTACTCATCATTGATACTTTGTGTGTTTGTATCCTACTTTAATAACAGTCCCTCAATAGCATGCCTTCATTAATATGCAAGGCATGCTGCTGAATGGGAGCTGCAGACATGGCCACCATAAACTCTGTGTAGGAATTACACTATTCCTGCATGGAGTTTATTAAATCAGGGGGTGATCTAACTAGGAAGTTAAAAAATCTGGATAGCAACCTGATTTTGTTGCACTGACAAAGTTAACTGTTACATACTGACGAAAGCGTTTATTTTTGTGTGAAATAAATAATTTTCTTTTTCCTCACTCTGCATAATTGCTGATTCCAGTACAGGTTGATTTTAGTATAATCAAATACATAGTATTTTGTATTTCTTTTTTTATTCTCACAGACACACACATATATATATATATATATATATATATATATATATATACACACACATACACACACACGGGAACACTTTATAATCATAAAATTTTGAAATACCGAATTTCAGAATCCCGAGATTATAAAGCCGAAAGCTCAAAAGTTCGAAACCCCAAAAGTGCGAATTTCAAAATCCCGAAGTATGGAGATTTTGAAGTAGCGCTTCTGGTGTTGCGCTGTGTGAAGGGATAGCTGGAAGTTTGGGTAAGTATTTATGTTTAAGGGTTTTGGTTAGGGGCTTTAGTGTGTTTGGTTACTGTGATCTGTGTGTGTGAGGGGAATGTAGCTTGTATGGTGGTGTTTTTGTGTGTTTGTCTGTGTAGTGTGACTGTGGAGTTAGCATATTTAAGTAGGGGGGTGTGGGGGCACAGTCCCCCACATGGGGGATGAAGGAGGCTTGCCCCCCTGCTTGTATGTAGTGTAGGTTTGAGTGTTTTTGTGTTGGGGTAAGCTGTATGTATGTGGTATATGGTTAGTGTAGTGTTCGTGATTTTAAAATTCCTGCTTCTTGGGTTTCGGGATTGTCAGGTTTCGGCTTTATGATCTCGAAATTCTAAAATTCGATATTTCAAGATTTTGGGATTATAACGTGAATCCATATACACGTGTGTGTGTGTGTATGTGTATGTATATATATATATATACACACACACACACATTTATATTACTTGAAATCTGAATTCATAACTTTAAAAATAAATACAGAATAATATATATCCAAAAAATTATCATCCTCTCTTCAATAAGAAGAAGAAAAAAATGAAGGCATCTGTTGTCACAAATTGAGCGGGCTCCAAAACTATAAAAGAAAATCCTGTCTTGGCTTTAACTGTTTTTTATGTACAAAGAAATTTCTTCCTTAAACGTGTGATAACGGCAACATGTTGCTTCAAACAGTATAACAAAGCAGTGATCTTTTCCTCATTTACAGTGTGAGAGAGAGACGATCAAGTCTGAAGCTGACGTAACCTAACAGATCTGTGGTATCAGGTGGCTCTTCTTAGTAATGAAGACGGCAGAGCAGATACAGGAGTAGGGCTTCTTTTATGCATAAATGTACCCATGAAAATCTTGGCTGCATCTGGCATCAGGATTGACTTTTGTAGTTTTAGTGAGACTCCCACCAGTTCATTTAGACAAAGGAAAGTGTACAGAGGTTACTGACCTCCTGATCACCTCTTTGCTGGCTTGGATCAAGCAATTGTCTAAGCAGGGAAAACAGTGTAGCTGAATGTTTGGTTGGTGCAGCGGAGAAACAAAATAGATGATTGTCCCCCACCAAAGTCTGAGTAAAAGCTTGTGGACTTTGTGCACCAGAATGTGTAGGTAGTTACCCTTTAATACCACTGATTTTCAATATGAACCCTTCAGCAGTAAGAGAAGCAAGGTCTGCAACTTGACCACCTTTAGCTTCTTGACCAGTAACAACTTGTTTAGCCCAGACAGGTCCAGGATGGGTCTTACGGGGTCTAGGGTTTATTCTTTGGTACAAAGTCTGCAAAGCAAATGTTTGTCCTCTTCTGGAATTGGGACTTTCTTTTGATCCCAGAGAACAAGGTCCATTTTAAATTGAGAAGTGCTTGCTTGAACTGCTGACGCAGAAAGGGGCAATACTCTCTGAATTTCATCTTCGAAACCTGTAGATATGATTTCCCTTATAATAAGGTCTGATGCCAATTTCTTTCCCAGGAGACACAGAGACTTTCTAGTTGGCATTACCCATACTAGATGGGATATATTCCCCTGTATTATATGTTGTCTTACTGATTCACTCTGCTCATTTTGCCTCTCCAAGATTTTTGCATCATTTCATATAATATGTATATTTTTTGTTTTGATTATATAATGTCTCAGAGTAGTGTATTTACAAGAGAAGAGGCACTGTGAGACAAATTAATTTGCACTGCACCTCAGGCCAAGAGTGGAAAACAATTTCACTGGGTACATTGTATTGCCTTTTTCTATCAGCTTTTTAAAATCACCCCCAGGAAGAGGTGACAAAAGAAAGCATCTTTACTTAAAGGTACAGTGAGCAGCTGGACCTTCACAGCCTAAGAAAAAAGACAAAAGGTAGCATACTTGTGATCTTTGGCTCTTCCATTTCTCGGAAGCTCCAATTGCCTATTTTGGAAGTTAGACAACTCCTTGGTCATTCCGCCATATGCAGTCATCAGGGAGAACAGTGCACAGACAAGTGATCAGCTCCACTGAGGACATCCAAATGGTCTACAAGTCAGGCCAGAAGATATGACATTACATGCAGTTGACTTCTATATGTAATGAAGCACACTAAAGCAGTGATCCTTACAATGAACATTGCTTCTCTTCCTTTACTTCTTACAAGTTCTTGGGATACTTTCCAATGGAACTGGAGCTCAAGAAGTTTGTCAGACTTCCTATTGATCTCTCTAGTCCAGAAAGCCATGTTAACAGCAGGGAAGCAATTCCGCTCAGGCAAAGGTAAAGGAAAGTTATATACTTACAAAACATAAATAAATGAACAGATCCATCATTGCAAACCAGCAAAACCGAAACTACAGGCTTTCAGTGAACTCTACATCTAAAATGTTCCCACTACATTAGTCCCTTCACTAAACTCATAATGGTCCGCCAGCTAGCACAACAAACCACCACCATCAATCCTCCAAACAATTTCCACCAAAAGGTGGCGAGAAAAGGTGGGTATGTTGATGAGGATGGGCCTGCTGATGCAATTCAATTGTAAAGGTGCAGTCACAACTTTGGAATCTGTATTCAGATTCTTCCTTGTAAGCTAGTAAGACAATGTCCCCAGATTACCTGACTGGGTGATCATCATGGGAATGTACATCATATTCAATGACAGCAGGGGCTACCTTTCAAGCCTTTTTCAAAAATACACCCTTAGACATTTCTGTAGATGTTGTATGGGAATACAAACACTTTTACAAGACACAAGTAACTTGACACGATCGCTAGATTTTGGTCTTCTTTCACAGCCACAGTCATCTTAAGATAGACTTGACATGTAATGGCTTCTTACACTGTTCATGGCATATATATCTTAAACAATTAGTAAGCCATTTAAAAAAAAAAAAAGTAACTTTGTATCCTTAGACATTTCTGTAGATGTTGTATGGGAATACAAACACTTTTACAAGACACAAGTAACTTGACACGATCGCTAGATTTTGGTCTTCTTTCACAGCCACAGTCATCTTAAGATAGACTTGACATGTAATGGCTTCTTACACTGTTCATGGCATATATATCTTAAACAATTAGTAAGCCATTTAAAAAAAAAAAAAAAGTAACTTTGTATCCTTTTTTGTAAGAAAATGATTTGATTGTTTTATTATTTACACAGTGTAACATTTTTTTTTCAGTTAGAATAGTTGGGGGTGTGTGCGTTTACAACAGGCATAAAAAACTACAAACTCTGTCCTTGGGGAAGTCCAGATAAGGAGGATTGGCCCAAATGCCAGCAATTCAGAAATTTGTTTGACTGAAGTAATGAACAGCAGAAAAAAGAAGCCTCTGCCAAGACAAGGTATTTCAAGTTAGCTCTGCAGGTTCAAAAGGAGGCAAGGTAAACTTTTGTAACACAAAATACAAGTCCCAGTGACCAAAGCACGCACATTTACTACTATAAGTTTTCTTGGTATTAGGTGTCTGGGCAGAAATGAGGATCTGGACCACCATAAGAGGCTATTAATAATCTCTGTCCACTACTGGAAATGGATAAATCATGCAGCTAAACTTAAGGGAGTGAAGGTCTGGGTGAAGCTTGATGGACAGATGTGTCAGGAGGACTCTGAAGGCCTTATATGTAGAGGTTAAAGCAGAGAAAGCCACACTTGTCAAGTCCAGAACAGAGCTACAAAAATAACTCTAGACTTGTTTTGCCTTGCTTTCTAGACAAACCTTGGAATAAGGGGAAGTGTGGGGATGTGGAAGAGTCCTGGGACCATTTCTGGATGACAGCATCCAAGAAAGATGGATCAATGAAAAGACGTTACTGCATTTTATGATGGTTGGGGATGCAAAAATGTTACAGCAAGACCTCTCCCAGTGATAGAACAGCCTCCATGCTATTGATGGGCAGAGAGACCACTTATGATGCATCAGAAATGACCGATCCAGTCCATAAGAGAACTGGCCTCCCAGGAATGTGATTATCATCTGAAAGTGCCAAGCTGACATAGCCTTATCCCATGCTCTTATCACTTTTAGATAGGGCATGTTACTGCTATTGTTGTCATTTAGGATAACAACTGGAAGTGTTTCAGAATGAGGACTGGTCTCATCTCCAGAATTTTAGTGTGCGGTCCAGGTTCCTTCTGTGACCCTAAACTGCCCTTGGCAATGATCTCCACCCTAGATCAAAAGCATCAGTGGTAATAGCCACTTTATGGGTAGGACACTGAAAGGGACTGTGCAGAGTGATGGAAACTATGCAGTCACTTTGTGTGGTTTGCATGTCATTGAATCTTTTTAGAAGGAAAGAATGAAGCTGTCAGCTGTGACCACTGCACATTGAGAATCCACTGAGGAATATGTACGTGAAACCTGGCATGAGAGAACTATATAAACTGTTGCTGACCAAAGTCAAGGTGCCAAGAAACAGCTACAATGAATGGAAAGAATGCAGGGCACAGATAAGGAATCCTTTTTGGAAGAAGATAGGCATTAAAGGGTGGAGCATCTAGGATGCAATCCTCTAAAGATCAGGATCTCCATGGCCTCCATCTAGGATTTTGCAGGTTTCACCTTAACTCAAGGACTGGAACAGATGCCAAAAAGCTGGAACTAGTCTAAGTCATGCAGCTAGGGATCAGTTGTCTAGGGAAGGAAACACCCTGACCTCTTGCAGCCTCTGGGTCACCGGCTGAGAAGATCAACAGGAAGTGTCTGGAGTTGATGAGTAGCTCCTAACCAGAAATGATACATCCAGGATTCCTTTGCAATCTTTATGTAAAAACAGGCATCTTTTGTGGTCCATGAAACAAATTTAGTCTCCCATCATATCAACCTTGCAAGTTTCATTGGGAATGATCTCATTGAGACCACTTAGACCTAAAAATCAGCCAGAGGTCCTTTTTCTTCTGTGGAACTAAAGAAACCCTAGAATTACAGCTGGTTCCTTTCTAGTATGGTGGGAGCTTTTAGACCGTCCTTTTGTTGATAGGTCTAACACCTTTTCTTTCTACACTCTTTTAAGGGGGTAAAACATTGTGTTATGGAAGAAAGTGAGGCATAAGTGGGAATTGCATAGCTTGATATTATCCAAATTTGTTCTGTGTGATGGTCAGTGAAGCATCCAAGTGGAGGGACAAAACTTGATCCATGTCTCCACAGTGAGGCATTTGGGGAAGGTCTCAGGGATTAGACTGCTGTCCTCCATAAGAAGACTGTGGTACCCCACTGCTGATTATTCTTGACTTTGAGCTGCTCCGTTCTGGAAGTTGTCACACACATGATGGTTCCTTCGAGATCTCTGGCTGCCTTGCTGCTATTGGCTACTCAGAAATAACTAGGGTAGATTCTTTTGTATTGTTGGGAAGGGGCACTATGGAGGATTTTGCTGTCTTTTCTCATGTCCCTCAGCTTTTTCTTAACTCATGTTCAGAATAATCTGGATCCATTAAGATGCATTAAGGAAAGATGCCTTAGAATCCTCAGCAACTACACTTCATAAGTGTGAACTCAAGACTCTTTTTCTGAAACACTATCCCTTCTGCTAACAAAAAAACAAAAGAAGTTGAATACTGCTCACACTTCCTGAGTTCTAAGCTCAGTCACACTGGTACATTTTGGCACGAAACTCGGAGCATACCATTATGACGTTATTTAGGGCCACTATATTATTCACTTAAATCTTATAGTGGTCTTCTGTTAATAATATACTCCACCCTGGAACATCGATCATTCCTAATCCTGCCCCACATAACACTCCCTCTGAAATAAGCTGCTCAGATTAACACATTTTATAGAAAACAATAAAGCCATTGCTAAAGATTTTCCTTTCAACAATCCTGACATGTCCACTCCTCATACAGAAAGCACCCCAATTTCACCCTAAAACCCATCCCAACCTCCATCAACTCTCTATTTCTTAAACTGAAACACTATTCTCCCTCAATAGATAATCTTCAAACAGAATACCTCCAGCTGGCTGCCAGTTCTGTAGTCTATCCTGTGTCTCTTCTAATTAAGAGATCTATCAGTGAATCATACGTTCCTTCTGTATAGGGAAAAAAAAAAATTTGTCACCATCCCCATTCATAAAGAAGGAACCTCATCTGATATAATCGATTTCAGACCTACTGTCATATTATCATCAAAAATTCTGGAGAAGTGCATTCACAAGCAACTTCTTCAACATATTCTTCAAGAAACGCTCCTGACCCCCACACAGCATGGTTTTAAACCTGAAACCAAGAACCAAGGTATCATGGATCCACCAAAACCAAAAATACAAAACATGCCCAGCAGAATGGAGATGCACTCCGTTAATAAATCACCAGGAACACTTGCATTAACTTAGCGCTTTTGTTCAATACACAGACTTCTTCTAAATGACAAGCAGCAAACATTAATTTATATAAACGTTAACCAATCACACCTCCTAATAAATAATTAACCATTTCTGTCAGAAGCTAAAAATTTCAAGAAGCATTAACCAGTTGAAAGAATTGGTTAAAACACATGCATATGTAAGAGAATAAAAAAATGTGATTAAAATTCAAATATTGCTGCCTATTCAGTATTACAACCTTGTAAAAAATTACCTTTCAGCCTCTAGATAAACAAAACTACCCCATACATATAGCCAAGTGCTAGAACAGGGTATGAGTAAATTGTCCAACAGCAAGTTGGCTTTTAATTTCAAAACACTTGTGATCGAAACACTATCATTAAGACCGGGGGGTGTGGTATTCAATTTCAGCTTCCAGATCAATTCCTTGAATTCTAATAACGCATTAAAATCGCCCTCCACATCAACCATAACCATCTTATCGATGATTAAATAAAATTTCTTAATACCAGTCCACTGCACCTGATGCCTATTTAAAGTGTTTGTTGACGTATTCCTTTTTATGTTATAAACATGTTCTCTAACGCTATCTTTTAATTTTCTATTAGTTTTTGTAAGGTCTTATGCACACAGTATGCTAGTAGAGGTAACAACCACATGTTTGTGGATGTTGCAAACACTGCAGGTTTATCCATGAGGGACCATACATTGTAGTGAAGGGGTATGATCGGACCCTAGCTTGTTCTGGTAGGTATAACTGTGATACCCTTGGGTGGTGTATCGTGCAGACTGCACAATATGTGACACATTTATGTCAGAAAAACTAATATGGTTGATATGGGGGTGATTCCGATGCATTATTAGTATTCAAAGAATTGATCTGACAGCTGAAATATGTGCTCCAGCCCCAAGGTCTTAATGATAGTATTTCAATCAAGAGTGTAGAACAATTCACTCATAGCCTGCTTTAGCACTTAGCTGTAAGTACGTGATAGTTTTGTTTATCTAGAGGCTGAGAAGCATTTTTTTTACACGGTTGTAATGTTGAATAGGCAGCAATATATGAATTTTAATCAAAATTTTTTTAAGCTTTATACATATTTTTATTCTCTTATATATGCATGCGTTTTAACTAAGTTTTTCAACTGATTAATTTTTCTTTAAATGAGCTTCCATAGGAAATGATTATTTATTAGGTGTTGTTATTGTTATACAAATTAATGTGTTTGCTTGTTAACTCTGAAAAAGTCTGTTTATTGGGCGAAAGCGTGAAGTTAATGCAAGTGTTGCTGGTGATTTATTAAAGAATTGCGGCTACATTCTGCTGGGGATTTTTTTTATTTATGCTTTTAGACTTGCCCATAGCACTACCATGGCCTTATTAACCTTCAGAAATACTACTAACAAAGCCAGACATGAAGGCAAACTTGTTCCTCTGCATTCCTTAATCTCTCTAAAGCTTTTGATCTAGTCTCTCCCCAAAATCTCCTCTACCAACTGTCTTCCCCTTGGGCCATCACAACTCAGACTACTATGGTTTAACTACTACTTAACTGTCTGTTAAATGGCGATGCATTTTTCTCCCTTCCTTCCTTCCTGTCAATTATGGTGTGCCACGGGGCTCCATTCTCAGCTCTCTATTCTAATATAGTCACTAACAATTTACATAGCAAACTTCCCTCATACAATACACTGATGATCCTACCTTAATATGCATTTCTGACAACCTAACACATCTTCAGAGAATTACTCAAGACGCCTTTAAATCTGTTGAAAGCTGGCTACAGGACAATTAACTGCTACTAACCCCCCCCCCCAAAAAAAAATAACTTCAGTTTTTTTTCTAAAACCCATTTCCATGGGGGGGGGGACTTAAAAATTTCTTCCTTAAATAATACCATGATTGGAGTTTCTCCACATGAAAAACTACTTGGCATGACAATCATCAACAATCTTTAATGTGATTTACATATCCACAACAGCATTAAAGAAACCCATCAAAAACTAGGTACCCTCTGTGGAGTAAAGAAATTCCTTACAAACTCTGCCAAGGTAACTAGCTACCAGGGCCGTCGGGAGGCATACGCACTGTACTGATTTCAGTACAACTTCTTCAGAAGACGGGGCAGCTTTTTTAATTAAAAAAATTACATATTTTTCAAAACAGCGTTGTCTCCTTTAAGTTACATTTTATGGCTACATACCAGCCTGTCGGAATTGAGCTTCACATTATCATGACATGTCCGGCTGGCTGGCATCAAGCGGGAAATGTGCATAGCTTAAACTGGCTGCCTGCAAGAGGGAAATGTTAGTTTGCATGTATTGGATTATGTGAAAGGCAATTGCATGAACGGAATGGATCATCGTTGTGGGAAATGTGCACAACTTGAATCGGCTGGCTGTAAGCGAGAGATATTAGCTTGATGTATTGGATTATGTGAAGGGCAAGGCAATTGGAATGGATTATCATTGTGGTGAGGTGATCGCAAAGGGGTGTGTGTGTGTAAATGCCCCCCCCCACATAATATACCTGCTGGCTATAGGTGTTCAGGCTCAAACCCTGTACCTTGCTTCAGGGTAAGAAGAGCCTAAAGTCCCTAACCACCACCATTTCTGAACTTTGTTCAGATTTGTTTTTCTAAGAGTTGTGAACTATGGTGAGAAGTGAGAACTGAAGTTGTATTTCCCCCATTATTGTTTTTGTTGTTTGTCCAGGTTTTTTGTGCTAAGGTGTGAAGTGAGAACTGGATTTGTATTCCCTCATTATTGGCTTTGCTTGCCCAGGTTTTTTGTGCCAAGAGGTTGAGAGCTATCTAAATGATAACCATTAAGTTTCAGTCTTCTGTTTTTCAAACTGCTGATTTAGCATAGTGGTATGTTGCACTGACTGTAGTGCATATGGTTCTGGGTTCAAGACATGCATGGTGGTAACACAGCATTTTATTCTAGTAACTTTCCAAAATTATACAGGCAATGTTTAAAATGTGTCTCTGGTTTTTGGGCTTTTGTCCCCCCCCCCAATAAATGTTGGCTTTTTCCAGATTTCTTGTGCTGCAAAGTTCAGAGATACAGCTGAGTGTTGAGTACATTTGACAAGGAGTTGAGAGCTACAGGGGAACTAAAGTTTAGTGCTGCTTATGCTGAGTCTGCTTGTACTGTTAATAGCACAACAGGTAGTGTACTTGCTTTTGATGCAGAAGGCTGTGGGTTCTTCTCCCACAGTAGGTAGATGCATTGCTGATACTGTACTGTGTTTGTAAAGGGGGTGGATGCTGTAGTCCTTTTTGGCAAAGATATCTAGTAGTAATTATGAACCTGTTATCAGTTTGCCATCCATTCCCTATTGCAATATTACTAGCATATCATTTTTTTAATGCAACATAGGCAATTTATTCCTCAAGGGCAACAGGCACTTTATTTGTAGATGAAACCATGAAATATAAAGTTGTTTGCTAGCAGCAGCCTCTTCATTAGTTACAGATTTCTTTAATGTGGAATTATGTAGATGGCTTTTAGTAGTTCAGAGATTGTGCATATTTACTGATACTGGTGGACTGTAGAAGTTTGAGTAGACTTTTATGATGGAAATGTTCTGAATTGGGCTGTTTTGTCATTATTGGTGCATGCATTTTGTTTAATTGTTTGCTGGAAAAATGTTCAAAACAATAAATTTAAAATGCTCTCTAACAACTACACCGTATTTTACAAGGAATATAATTTAATACATTCAGGAAGGTGCAACTCCCCCTAATAATCCCTCCACAAAATAGCAATTTTGGAAGAAAACCTAGAGGGTTTACAATTACAAATAACTGTAATGATCAGAGTTATACATTACTTTTATTTCAGAAATGCATGTAGATTCTCTAATTTTGTCAGCTGCTCAAGTTAACAGTGCTCATATTAAAATGGTGCCCCTTCTTTGACAGGTTCCCAGCTGTATTGTCTGGCAATTTTATATTTTTGCATCACATTTTTGGTCTGTTTTTCATAAAATTGTGGTTTTCTGGCAAATTAGTGGCAAATCATTAAAGACCGAAGTAAGAAAATAATGGCAGACATTTGACTTTCAGATTTCATACCTTTCAGAAATTTCGTACTAATGCAAGACCTACTACTACTCTATTATCTTTCGAAGTTTATAAGAGCAATAAAAAAAATGTCCTTATTTTTGGGCCTTTGTCTCAGTTTTATTTATGAGTTTGTTGCTCTAAGAGGTTGAGAGGTGCGTGTGTGTGTGAGGTAGGTAGCATACCTCTCAACTGTCCAAATTTTGCAGAATGTCCAGATTTTTGCCCCAGATTTTTTTGTCTGTTCCTCATAAATTTTGTGATTTTCTAGAAAATCATTGAAGGCTGAAGTTGCTAAATAATGACAGACATTTGAGTTTCAGACCATGTCCTTTAGACAAATTCATACTAGCACAAATCTTGTTATTCTAGCAACTTTCTAAGTTCACAAGAACATTATTTAATATCGGTCTGTTTATTTTAGGCTTTGTCCATATTTCTTGCACTAAGAGGTAGGGAGGGGTGTGTGTGTGAATGAAACACCCTAGTTAGGGGTAGCAGGTGGTTAGTAATTTACACAAGCTCAAAAGCTGTAGCTTAGTTACAGAAAACAAAAGCATGAATCCTCTACTACCCCAACTACCATGCTGCATTTTTCAAAGAACTGACTTTCAGGTTAATTTTCAATTCAAGGAACCGAGTTTGAGCAAATCTATATTATATTACTGAAGAGGCATTACAGCGAATACCTCTTCATCAACACTAAAAGAGCGAACCGTGAATTACGAGAATGGCCATAGCTTGGCTGGGAAGGGGGGTTGCAGTTTGAGAGCTGTGAGTACACATTTGAAAATCCTAGCTACCACTTACCTCTTACCGTCTTTCCTATATGAAGCCCCTATCATTATCAACTTCCAAGCCTCATTTAGTTCTAAATTTGAACAATGCTATAACAAAGTCACCAAATTTGCTTGTAACAAACTTTATTGGACCCACCACTGTTTAGCACTAAAAACACTTAACTGGCTCGAGCTTCCTCACAACCTAACGTACATTCGGGCTCATCTTAACACATAAAATAGTACCCCAATACTATACTCCAAATTGTTCCATTCAGTCAAAATAATTAACTACTGCCTATTATCTACAAAGCACAAAAGGCTACTGGGGTCAGTCTCTATTCCAATTGTGTACTAGAACTTGGAATAAAACTCCTATTATCAGTCAGGTCTACCAGCACCTTCTTTTCAAACCATTACTAAAAGATTTCCTCTCTGCCTCCTGGCTTTGTCCTTGCACCTCATCTGCGGCATAGCTCTCTCACACTCTTCATCACCTTTCTTACACCTCCCTTTAAAGCACTAAATCCCTTATCCTGCTTATCCCCTTCTAATGCCTCATTTTATCGTAGGACTTAAACTACTATACCTACTTCTAATTAGCACAACCAAATTACTGTTCCATCACTACTTTTCTATTAACACTCAGACTTGCTCATTTCCTCCAATATCTCACTCTATTGTATTTCTTAAATTACTCCTACCTATCTTATACACCACTCTTCTAACTGTAAAGTGTCAGTACAAGGCTTGTAAATTTAATGTTTGTGAATATCAATACAAATTTTATTATACTATTATGTTATGCATTCAGTGAAACTGCATTATAAATTACTTATTTTAAATATTGATTGGAGTAAATACGATACCTTGGAACTTTTTTCCTTGGACCTCTGTTGAAAAATGGCACCCGTGCCCAGTTGGGCTTTCTCCATAAAGAAATGTCAATAAATAATAAGTGCAGAAATGTGCAAAGGCAGAAAGGTATACCAGTCTCTGCAACGGAGTTGTAACATCCAATGATCTGTGTGCCAGATCCATGGTAACATTCCACATGGAAGACAGAGTTCCCAACTGAACGCAACTTGTTCCAGAAGTCTCCATCCAGCAATTCTCCCAGTGGCTGTTAGTAGCTCATTGGCTTGCTCTCACTGGAAATGCAACACATGTTACAAACTTACAATTCTCAAAGTAAATGTTGGGGATGCATAAACCTGCTTCCCAAAGCTGTTCATCATTTCGGATTCTTTAACAGAAGGGTGGATTTCAGCATAGGAGCCTTTTTAAAGACTGCCACAGTGACAACAGAGTTTGGCACAGAAGTCCGCATCCAGCACCCAGCAATTCCAATCCTTAGGAGGCTAGAGGATCTTGTTTGGCCTTTTTGAAACAAGAGCTGTGACATTGAACTCTTTAGACACTGTCCTGGGAACTAATACATCTGTGCTTCTTGTCTGTCCTCGGTGGACAAGCATTCATGGAGGAAGAAGCCACATTATGCTGAAATTTGTTGTTGATCATGCAACTATCCTTCAGTATCTCTGTAGAAATACACTGAGGTAATGGCACTGACCCAATCTAGATAAACACAAAACCCATCAATGCTGATACCGATGGTCCACCCTGAATGATGGGGCCAATGTAACGATCAAGCCCAAGCCTTATGTTTAAGCTTTCCATGCTGAGGGTGCAAAAGCTGAAATGAGAGCAACCCAAAATGGCCAACTACAAATTTCAAGGCCATGTGGATCTTAGACACTAAGCTCAAACATAAAAACATAATAAAAGCATTGTCAACATAGAAGGCAACAAGCCAAACAGCTGCATTCCTAAACAATTACTACCAACATTTCAGTGTTGATGGCTGTAAAGCAGTGAAACTTCATAGGAATAGGCACAAAAGCAGAGACTACTGAACAGAGCAAATAAAAAAAGAGAAAAGGCACATAGAGTGCCTGTACCCATTTTAGTTCAGGGTGGATGATACCAGTTTCTTGCTGCAACTTCAAAAAATATCTTTAAAATCTTTTTAATCTGTGTCAAAAATTACAGAGACACTATGGAATGATTGCCGATGATCTGAATGGCAGACTCTCTCATTTCAGCATCAGACACAAATGACACTATTTTGTTTGATTAAAGAACATTCAATAATACTGAAACACCTGGAGTATTTGTAGTGCCAGAGGTGGTGGAATCCTTTTACGGGGGATTATTGTAGACCGGAGCTGCAGAAACCAAATGACCGTCTTTTCCTCCCTTTGCTTATGCTGTCACTACGGCCTAAGCTTTGGTCCTTGGGGCTGAAAAGGTTGATCACAGACTGTGTCAGATGTTGAAGCCTTATTAGGAATGGTCAGAAAGCTCAATTTCAAACCTCTTAAAAATCAAACTGTTTTAGGTGGCTGATGAGTAAAATTCTTCACCTATATTGCATTTGTATTCAAGTGTTCCTCTACAAGACAGAGAGAATCTGAAGGAGCAATTTTATGACGCCATTTTGTAAACTTCTTAAGCTTTACCTCCCATTTTAAATAATGGCTCTAATAATTAATGGTAACTGTCTCAAACAGCAGCAAACCACAGAGGAATGATGGCAAGCTGCAAGTCAAACAAACCAGAGACGGAAACAAACAGGAACAGGACATTCGTGTATAAAATGCTCAGCAATCAAACAAGAACAAAAATCAATATTTGATTTAAATAATAAAAAGCATGCAACTAAGCAACAGCAAAGCAATGGTAAACAAATCTAAAGGCATGTTCAAAGGACACCAGGCTCTAGGGGTGGGTAAAACATAAGTGTCTAAAAAAGTGAAAATTCATGGGTCTGGCCTGTACTGCAGACTGAATAATAAAAACAGTAAAACAATCAGAGTTGCGTAGAACATCGTTCAAATTACAATTCTTGGGATAGTTCTCCTTCCTTCTTTGGTATGCTTCTCATTTTCATTTCTCTCAAGAAAGTTTTTTTCTCACCTGAAGGCGAAGCCTCCAGCCAGCCTTGTGCTCTCCTCATCTAATGGCCTAGAAGATAACAATTAATTACTAACAGCTCGGAACTCTCCATACAGGTGTATAAAATCTGGAAACAAGGCAGAAAACCAACTACCGCAAACTCTTATCAAAATGGAAGATTCTCTTCTAACTTGTTTTAAATTAGTCTTATATGTAAAGCCATAGAAATAATCAACAGAGATACAAGTAAACCTCCAGACACTGGATCCAACCCAGTTTGGTTTCATCAAGGGCAGGTCATGCCTACTCAACCTGGTAGACTTCTTTGAGAAGGTCACCAAAGCAATGAATGAGGGCAAAACTGTTCACTCTGCCTACCTTGACCTGGCCAAGGCATTTGACACAATACCTTACCCAGGCATTGACAGACTCAAAAGGTATGGTACAAACCTGTATGTCACCCGTTGGATAACCAACTAGCTCACAGACAGGACTCAGGAAGCTAGAATTGGGGAATCCACCTCTACAAAGGGACCAGTCACAAGTGGAGTGCCTCAGGGATCAGCCGTTGGACTGCTCCTTTTTAGCATTCCTTCTCAGTGGTCTCTGGCTGACTAAATTTGCAGATTTGCACATTAGGAGCGGTCATTCATTATCACACTAATACAAATATTCTCCAGGAGGGGCTGAGACAGAAACAACTGGTGTCAGAGCCATGGACTAAAACTAAATGCCAAGAAATGCATAATAGTATCCTTTGGGAAGTCATCCATCCCTGTTAACCATCACATTGACAACACACCCTTTAGAGTTGACCCAGTGGTCAGGGACTTAGGGACACACACAGATAGTAATCTCGCCTTTGACCATCATGTGTCTACAGTGGTGGGGAAATCATTCTGTATTGCACAACTTATAATCAAAGGTATGCCATCCAAGTCCAAGGAAGTCATTGTTCCACTGTATTTAGCATTCATCAGATGTATCACTGAATACAATGCTCCCTTTGGTATGTACCTAACTAGGCATATCCAACAACTGGAATATCCACAGAGGTTCCTCACTAAAAGAATACAGGGCATAAGTAAAATGTCCTATGAAGACCGACTCAAGGCCCTATCCCTGTATCCTGTCTTCTACAGGCTTTTGAGGGGAGATCTTTGCCTGACATTGTCAGACCCCACTCTGATGGACTTCCTACATATCAACAAAACAAACAGCACCAAAATTACCCGTTCTAAAGACTTGAACCTTGCCTGTGATATAAATAGGTCCTGCTGGAGAGAGAGGTATGTATTCCAGAGACTATCGCGTCTATGAAACAGGCTCCCCATCCACGTGAAGCACAGTTCCTCATTAACCCAATTCAAGTGCAACTAGTTTGGCACCTTTGTCTCTAATGGACACTCGTAACCTATAAATGATTCATCTCCCAAAACCCTGCTTACACTTATCAAGAGTACTGGAACTTGTCAGAGATTTGGGATGCATGGCTAGGCTTAAAAAGGCCCTTGTGGTTGTTGGCCTAGTAAACACCTATGAAAACAAGACCTATAACTTACATCAAAGATTGGCAAAAGGCACTTGTATTCCATGGAGTGTTGTATATAATTATGCACCTACCTTATCGGATGAAAACTTTTAGAAACCTATGTGAGCTTTTTTTTTTCCCAATCACAATGGGTCTCGTATACTAGTTTCTAAGCAAGCTGCTTTGCCTTTCTGCATGTTTTCCCTTTTGTTATAAACTTGCAAGCCCTTTTACGATTATGTAAGATTTCATTTTACTTTGAATGCTTCTGTCTTAGCAGCATTTTTAGAGTCTCTCCTGCAGGAACCTGTAAAGCTGCAATTTGGTCCTCTGAACATTACAAGTCAGTTGTGCATTCTGATGTTGTGGGGTTTCTGCCACAGTTGTTTAAACAATGCTGGAGGGTGCTTCTTCCTTCTTGTAGGAGTCATGGTATGGGATTCCCCCAAGGTGATAAAAGAAAATATAGGAAAAAAATGAAACGTTACATTGCGGTTGTGTTTGGAACTTTCAAAAGCTGTAAGTTTTATTTCCTTTTTGGTGCAACTTCTTCCCATTTGTTACATTTCTTGTCACTTGGTCTTAAGAGTAATGGGGAAATATACCATATGAGTGCCAAAAATAATAAATTACAAAATAGATTTTTCCTTGTTAGGAAGAATGGAGAGATTATATTTATATCCCAATAAGTTAGTAAAAACCTTATTGTTGGCACGCCTTGGAAAACTCAGTAGGGGCTTCATTTATAACACTACAAATAAAATTAATTTATGCAAGTCCCTTTTAAGAAGGGACATTATCAATGACCTACCCAAGAGCTTTTTTGTCAATGAGAATAGTGCAACAAAGTACCAGTGTTTGGAAATGGTTATTCAAGGTGTGCTTTGCTCTAAACTTTACAATGTACCATACTATACAATCTTTTGGTTTATGTATTCGGACTTGGATAAGACTGTCTTAAGACAGAAGTGGCAAACTTCACGACACCCATGTTGACGGACAATAGAGGTATGACTGCTGAATCCTATACAAATGCACTTTATAAGCACTTACACGAGTGCATGGATTGTGCAATCCCTAAGAGAACCAAGATGCTATCCTCCAAAAAAAAGAAACCAAATCTGGTGGTCCCCTGCCACAAACAAACTCTACAACAGAAGAAAGAAACTGTTGCAAAAAAGAGTAAAATCCCATGATTGGAGGAACTCCGTGGTCAGCCTCAGTAAGAAGCTGAGATCCCTCATAAAATCCTCCAAAGCTAGTTACGAAAACAAAATCACCACTGATTCTAAAGACAACCACAAAGCATTCTATAACTATGTCAAGAATCTCAATGGCAACACTCAGATTTGCTCTGAGTTACAGCACAATGGCACTAAATATACAGAACCAACTGATATTGCCAACATCCTGGCAGATAGATTCAGTGCTAACTTTACCCCTCTCTCACCCCCTAAAGGGCTCATCTCTATACCAGAAGAATGCAAAGTTCCTGTAATCACGGCTGCACAGGTAAAAAAAAACACTCTCCAAAGCCAAGAACACAGCATCCATGGGACCTGACAACATCCCACGCTGTGTTCTACGCAAACTACAGAATGAACTGACACCCCACCCAAGTACCATGTTCAATCATAGTCTCACCTCAGGCTTTGTGCCCACTGAATGGTACACAGTAATGGTTATCCCACTCTACAAAGGAGGAGCCAACATGGACCCCGGGAGATACCACCCCATTAGCCTGATGAGCCTGGTCTGCAAGGCTATGGAACATATCATGGAACTTACAATGACATTAGTAATCTCCATACTCTGGACCCTACCCAGTTCAGGTTTGTAAAAGGCAGATCATGTCTCCTAAACCTGACAGACTTCTTTGAAGCGGTCACCAAAGCCGTAGATGAGGGTAAGGTGGTTCACACAGCCTATCTAGATCTTGCCAAGACTTTCAACACCATCCCCCACTCTGGAATTATAGATAAACTCACTAAACTAGGTATAAATCCCTGTGTCACAAGATGGGTTGCCAACTGGCTCACTGACAGAACCCACACTGTGAAAGTACCAGACTCTAAATCCAGTGACAAGTGGGGTACCACAGGGTTCAGTCCTGGGCCCTCTCCTGTCTGGTATCAACTTCTCGGAAGTACAGGCTAACACAGAAGATCTTTGGCTAACAAGGTTTGCAGATGACTGCAAACTAGAAGCAATAATCAAAACACCTAACAATGTGGACATCCTACAAAAGAGCCTCACTGAGACAGATGCCTGGTGACAAAGCCATGGCCTCAAGCTCAATGCCAAAAAGTGCATTGTCATCCCTTTTGGTAAAAACTCTGTACCCATGAACTACCACATAGGCGGTAGTCTACTTAACACCGAAAGTGTGATAAGAGACCTTGGGATAGTAGACTCTCCTTTGATAATCACATCACCACAGTAGTCAGGAAATCCTTCTACGTGGCACACCATCACAAAAGGTTTCTTATCCAGGAAAAAAATTATTTTATTTTATTTATTTTACATTTGTTGACCAGGCTAGTCTGGCTGGATACATGTCCATTTTCAGCAGAGGCCCGAGGAGAAAAGCTCCACTATATACTGGTATATTACATAAAAATTGATTACTATAAGATATAGCTAAATAAGAATCACAGAAACAAAATGAATGAAAGATACTCACAATATGAAAGCAATTGTAAAATGTACAGTTCTTAAATAGCAACAATTGTACAGAATATGTAGATACTTAAATCTCTAGAAAATAATAGAATCAGAACTGGAATAAGGTAGAGATGAAAAGAGTGGAGGAGAAACAGAGTGAGAGAAGATGGTTAGTCAGGTGTACAGCAGGAACAAAGCCAGTGATTTTGGAAGTACAGTTTAATTTTCTGTTTGAAAAGTGGCAAAGATGTAGTCAGAGTTATGTCACTAGGTAAGAGATTCCAACTTCTACCTACTGTGTTAGTGAAAAGAGAATCACCCGCTGTGTTGTTTGACTTTATAGATCTGGCCATGAGTTTACTAGAGGAGCGAAGTTAGTTAAGATTGTTGTAAGGGATTAAAAGTTGAGAGAGTATTGGGGTGTTGTCAGATAGGTGTAATATTTTATGGGCAATAGTGAGTTGAGGAATTATAAGGTAGTTTTGGAATTCAAGCCAGCCTAGTAGTTTTAAGTTTATACAATGGTGGGTCCTAAAGGGGTTACTAGTGGCGAAGCGAGCAATGTTGTTATAGCAAGTTGCAAGCTTAAGATTAACTTTCTTGAGGTTTGTATAAATAGGGGAGGCATATAGGAGAGTTGATAAAAGATGAGATTGTGCAATCTTGGTTCTAGTTGCTGGGGTTAGAAAAGGTTTAATTCGATATAGGGATCCTATTTTTCTGTTAACTAACTTGATGTTGTTGTTAATGTGCTGATCGAAGGAGAGATTATTGTCGATGGTTATTCCTAACAGTTTTGTAGTTGGATCAGGTGAGATGATAGTTCCATTGTTTGAGGAGATGGTAAAGTTTAAAGGGGGGGACCGAGAGGTGGGGGAGAAAAGGAGGAGTTTTGTTTTTTTGGCATTTAGTAGGAGAAACCGTCTAGAAAACCATGTTTCTACAGTATTAAAGATATTTTGGGTCAGTGAGATCAGTTCTGTAGTGGATGGTGCAGAACAAATAAGGGTCGAGTCGTCTGCATATTGTATGCAGGTTGCTTGAGGGATTGCAGTCTGAAGATCATTAATAAAGAGGGAGAAGAGAAGTGGACCATGAATGGAGCCCTGGGGAACTCCGATGGAAATGGGCAAGAGTGATGAGATGTGGTTTTCCCATAGTACTGCTTGTTGTCTGTTGCTAAGATAAGATCTAAACCAATTAATGGCGAGGTTATCACAAGAGAGAGATTCAAGAATGTTAATTAAGAGAGAGTGGTTGACCATGTCGAAGGCTTTAGAGAGATCAATGAAAAGAGCGGAAGAGAGAATATTGTTGTTGCGATTCTTGTTGATAGTATCTACAAAGGAAAGAAGGGCAGTGGTGGTACTGTGATGAGGTCTAAAGCCATGCTGACAGCTTGCTATTATGTTGTGAAGAGAGAGATAGTGCACAAGTTGCTGATGAATACATTTCTCCATGATTTTTGCTAGGGGTGAGAGAAGGGCAATTGGTCTAAAGTTGGAATAGTCAATGGAGTTACCACCTTTATGTAGTGGGATAATATAAGAGACTTTCCAGATGTCAGGGATGGTCCCCTCTTGGATAGTTCTGTTTATGAGTATGGATATACGGTATGCAATTTCTTTGGCAGCTTTCTGAAGGTAAAGAGAAGGGAGCTTGTCAGCAGAAGGGGTACAAGGTTTCAGTTTGTGAATGAGTCTGTAGATGAAAGAAGTAGATATAGGTTTTAGAGAGAAGTTATAGGAGGAGTTAGCTATGTTAGTAGGAGTGTAAGAGTTGTTGGTGTTCATTTGTTTGGCTAGGGATTGAATAGTTCAGAAAAAAAAGAGTTGAAAGCATTTGCAGTTTGGAGAGGGGTTTCTGAGTCAGCATTTAGTGGGGAAGGAGTTTTGGCTATTCCTGGGGAAAGGAGTCTATTTACTGATAACCAGAATTGTCTAGAATTGTTAAGATGAGTTTCCTGAAGTTCACAGTAGAATTTTTTCTTGTCAGAGATTATTGATTTCTTAGCCAGATTTCTAAGCTGGCGGAAGTGAAGAAAATCAGGGTTGTTTCTATGGCATCTCCATTTAGTCCATACTTTATTTCTAGCAAGAATGAGTTTTTTAGTATCTTTGGAAAGCCATGGGGCTGTTTTAGTCTTCATTCTAATGGAACGCTCTGGAGCATGTATATCAAGTATGGATAAGAAGGTAGTATTAAAGAATAAGACTGCCTCCTCAAGAGGAAGTGATTTTAAGCAATTCCAATTGCATGCGCTGAGTTCAGCTCGAAAAAGGTCTATATTAAAATACTTGATAGAGCGAATTATCTTTGTATTTGGGAGGTTAACACATTCTGACTTTTGTCTAGTAATGTAGGTTAGGGAGTGGTCACTGACATCGTCTGGCATATTACCTACTTTATACTGTTTGTTGACTTTATTTGTGAGTATCCAGTCTAATATACTCTCTCTCTCTTACTGGGCTTATTGACTCTTGTAGTAGAGGTAATAGTTTGGGTGAAACCATGTAGGTTAATATGAGAGGAGGGATTTTCAGCATTAATAGTGTTCCAGTCTATGTTAAAGTCGCCAAGAATTATAGTTTCTTGGGGGTAGGTGGTAGAAACCCAGCTAAGAAAGTCTTCTAATATCGGAATATTGTTACCTGAAGGAAGATACAAGCATATAATATAAAGGGCTTTTTTAGCATTAAGTTGGAGTTTAGTAATGATGGCTTCTATTTTGCTATCTTGGTTTGGACATGCTGGTAGAGTAGAGATGTTAAGTTGATTTTTGAAAAGAATTGCTACTCCACCACCTTTACGTTTTAAGCGGTCATGTCTTACTATATTGTAGCCTTGGGGTATAATCTCAGAATCTTTAGTGCCTGGGTTTAGCCAGGTTTCTGAGAGGCATAGAATGTCAAAAGAATGGCTATCTAAGATGGCATGGACGTAGGGTATTTTATTATTTATACTTTGAATGTTAAGGTGCCCTATGAGGAAGTTATTATTGAGGTTAGATGAGCAGCTTTGAGGAGAGGGGTAGATAGGGCCAGGGTTGGGGTGGATGTCACCATCTTGTAAGGTAGGATTATCAAGTTTGGTTATAAAGTTGCTCTTTAGAAAGGTTAGAAGTTTTGTTTTTTTTTAAAAAAAAAGAGGTCATTGTTCCCCTCTGCTCATAACTTATTAGACCCATTATAGAGTACAACACCCCTTTTTGGTATGTACCTCTCAAGACATCTACAACAACTGGAAAGGCCGCAAAAATACCTTACAAAGAGGATTACCGGCCTCAGATGCCCTACGCAGACCATCTCAAAAAACTCCAGCTTTACTTTGTCACATATTGCCTACTCAGAGGCGATCTCTGCCTAACATATAAAGCTATGTCAAACCCACTGCTGTTGGACATGCTCCTCTTAAAGAAATCCCAATCCCTCCGAGCTACACTCTAGGGACCTAAACCTTATCACCACAATAAACAGAACATGCTGGAGGGATAGATTTCTGTCCCAGAGACTTCACATACTCTGAAACAAACTACCTATCTATATCAAACAAAGTTCCTCATTGGCACTCTTCATGAAAAATCTTGATGATTGAATGGGAGATAGGAAATTCACCCCGAAGATCACTTCTGTGGCTCTGCTTGACAGGGGCACAGGAAAATAATTTTCTTGGGTGGCAAAAAACAGGGTACCGTTTGGCTAGGCTTATATAGGCCCTAGGGCCAATAGTCTAGTACCTAACTATGAACCTATGAATCACTTTATTATACACTGTTGATGCTGCCACCTTCAGGGTACAGACAGTATTACAGCAACTATAACTGCTGAAAAGGTTGAAATCAGTATTTCTGGGCTCTGCTTGCTAGTGAGAAAAAAGAGATCAGAAATAAAATATACAGCCACAGATGATGAAAGGAAAGAATGGAATGGAAACAGACAATTTACTATTACAGTGAGTTCCTCAGCTCTCTGTATCATCCTTTTAAAAGCAAATTCGGATAATTTCAATCATTCATTTCTGATTAATACAGCTCTGGTTGAACCTTATGAACTAGCTGGATAAAGACAGTTAAGTTCCCATCAAAAAAGATTTCCTTCTGTAGGAAAGGCAGGAAAAACAACTCTCAAGAGTCTCCATCCCCATAGCATGGAAGATGCAGCTTTGATTCTGAAGAGGTAATGCTTCTGATCTCAGTCAGTCAATGGTTTGTAAGAGGACAGAAAAACTATAAGAAAGTCTCATACAGTAACATAGAAGAAACTTTGCTCATTAATATAAGAACAAATGGATGATGCAAAAGTTAGGATCAACTTAAAAACAATGTATTTTATCTTAATCTAAGATTTTGGTTTTTGTTCTTTGGATGAATGTTGAACTAGCTTCCCAGCTGACAGAGTTGGTGATGCATCAGGTAGATATAAAAGACTGCAAAGAGCTTATAAAAACAAAGATGAGGGGTATTTCCCCACAGCCCCGGCTAAATTTCCCTACTCACTATAACTACCTCAGTTTTCTTCTTAAAAGAAGCCTCAGGCCTAATGGTACTAACCCATTCATTCAACAGGAAATGCATCATACTTCATCCAGGTTCTTGCTGCCTTGGCAGTGTTCCTCCCATAGAACCCTGAATCAACTCTCAGCCTCTGAAAACACTTCTGAAAGGAGTACTTCACTATAATCTCTCAGTCTGTACACCCTAACTGGGAATTTCTTTTTTCTGAAAAGTTTAATGAAACCTTATCATCAGTCTGTATTATCAGCTTCTGTTTTTTCCATAAGAAAGGTAACCCTGTGGCTCTGTGCTTGCCAAAAGAGATTCAAAATTTGCCCACCCTTAGGAGCTCTGAATTTTACATGGTGTTTCACAAGGATAAAGTATACGGACACTATAGAGTGGACCATTTAGGATAAGAAAGAAGTTGTGTACTGTTAATAATATGCAAGGAGCCTAGAATTTCCAGACAGAAGAAATACAAAAAAGATTAAGAGAGAAATTAGAGAAAAGAAAAATAGTTCCACAAGAAAAAATGTCAGAAGCTTCAAATCAAAATATGTGTTAGTTAGTATAACAGATTTATGAAAAACATTATATAGATCAAGAATCCTTGGTCCATTTGGAAAAAAGAAGCACTTGAAAAGTATATAAAAAAAGAAATATGGACACGGGAAAGAAAGAGATCTGATCTGATGCAATATTTATGCAAAGGAGAAAGCCAAACTAGTTAACACAAAAAAAGGCATCCTCAAAGACATTCAAAGAGAAATACAGGCAAAGGCAACCAGATATGGAAAATTTCACAATAAAAAAATAAGATCACAAAGAGGGAATATAGAACAGAAGATTAATAAAGTAGAAGTAAAAAAAAAAATAGAAGCTGAAGTTATGGAACACTTGTGAAGTGAAGAATTTAGTGTAGAAAGTGTAACACAGGTTATATCACAGCATGATGGAACAAGTCCCCAAAGTAAGGAGAAACAGGTGGATCAAGAGACATCTGAAGAAGAAATATGGACAGGGGAAAGAAAGAGAGTTAATATGGTGTAATATTTATGCAAAGGAGAAAGCAAAAGTAATCAAAACAAAAAGAGCAGCACCAAAGATATTTGAAGAGAAATACAGGCAAAGGAATCCAGACATGGAAAATGTTACAGTACAAAAAATAAGAAAAAGTAGAAAAGAGAATTAGTAATGGAAATGTTAGAGAAATAGAAACTCAGGTCATGGATTACCTGTGAAGTGAAGGATTTAATGCAGAAAATCTAACTCAAAAAACATCACAGCAGGATAGAGCAATGGATCCCCAAATTAAGGCAAAACCAGTGGGAAACATCTGATGAGTTGCCAGATGAAGATACTTTAGAGCCTTCCATAGGAAACCAGTACAAACGTCTAGTTGGAGTTGCACAGTAAGGGGAGGAATGGGAAACTGTGAAAACTCTGACGCAGCCAATGTTGTGGGGTGAGAGGCCAGTGAGTTCTCATATGAAAGAGCAATGGATGACACAGGATGAAACCTAAGAGAATGTGGCAAAGGAAGATGATGTGGAACTACTTGCAGAATGCCCAAAGGAACTGTAGAACAAATAATATGCCCTTAGTTTAGAGGAAAATGACCCAAGAGAAGAGTTGTTTGATTTAATAGAGATGGACAGATATATTAAGATCAGTGAAAGAAACAGATTACAGAAAGTCAATAAAACCCCAAAAATTAGAAGTTTGATAAAACAAATGAACACAGTAATAAGGACTGTCCACAGAAATTCATGTGATATTTGTTTATTTCTAGTTTGATGACCGGGAAGTCCACTGGGCTCAGGAAGCCCGTTTTCAGTGGAGGCCCAGGGAGAAAAGCTCCACAATACAAGATACAAGTCAAGATACAAGAATGAAACATTAAAATGCCATATACAAATACATATCTAAGACACAGAAAACTCTTACAATATTCACATGAGAAAAATATCTACAATATTCACATGAGAAAAATATCTACAATATTCACATGAGAAAAATATCTACAATATTCACATGAGAAAAATATCTACAATATTCACATGAGAAAAACAATTGTAGTTGTGGTGACTGAGAACAGTTATAAGATTGAACAAGCTTAAAATGACATAGATGAACAAGTGAGGTAAGAGAGCTAGGTTGGAAAAATGCAAGTACATTTCCATTTAAAAGAGAGGTAGGTATGAAGCTGTGTTTTAAAGATATCCATGTTCTGCATTGTCCTTAGGGAGGAAGGGAGAGAGTTCGATTTCTTGGCTAGGGAAAATGAGAGGAGAAGTTGACCTGGAGGATGGTTAGGCTTGTGGACACTAATTAGGTTTTGGTGTTCAGATCTGAAAGTTCTATTTGGGATGTAGGGGGGGTAGGGTGTTTGTGAGGGAGGGGGCATTTGGTGTGGTTAAAGATTAATCTGTGAGCTGTAGTAAGTTGGAGGTAGTCCAGGTAATTAGGAAGTTCTAGCCAATTTAGAGAGTGGAGGGCAATACAGTGATGTGAGGAGTTTTTGGCAATGGTGGCAAATTTAGAAATTTTGTTATAGCAGTTTTCTAATATGGACGAGATTGAGGTAGATAGGTTAGTTAGAAGGGGAGCACCATACATTAGGGAGGGAAGGAGATAAGTAGAGGCAAGAATATGTCTGGTAGGAGATGACAGGAAGCGATTGTTTCTGTATAACAGAGTTTTTGGTGTTTTTTTTATGTTTTGCTGTATATGGTTATCAAATTTTAGGTGTTCATCTATAGTTACACTGAGTAATTTAGCATAGGGAATGACTTCAATAGGAGTGTTGTTTTGGCTTAGGACTTTGAAGGAGGTTTTTATCAAAAGGGAAGGATTTTGAGGGTGGGAATATTAATATTTTGGATTTGTTTGCTTTTAGGGAAAGGCAATTTTGGAACATCCAGGCTTCAGTGGTAGAGAAGGCGGTCTGGGTCGTAGAAGATCAGGAAGGCTCATGGCGGAGCAAACTAAAGTTGAGTCATCTGCATATTGGATGACTTTGGCAGTGGGAATGGCAAAGTGAAAGGTATTGATAAAGATACTAAATAGCACTGGACCAAGAATGGATCCCTGAAGGACACCAGCTGGGGTATGGAGAAAAGGAGAGATGCCTTTTCTCCATATTACTGCCTGAGATCTATGAGACAAGTAACTTGAGAACCAGGATAGGGTATTTTGGGAGAGATTTAAGTTTGAAAGATGACTCAGAAGATGAGTGTGGGAAACCGTATCAAATGCTTTGGAGAGATCTAAGCGCACTGTGGATACTATTTTTCCGGAATCTCGGGCATGATTGACTGTATCTAGGAATGACAGGATAGCTGTTATAATGTTGTGCCCGGGTCGGAAACCATGTTGGGTTGGGGTGAGAAGTTGGTTTTGAGTTAAGAATGGCATAAATTGGAGGTGAATGCATTTTTCTAGTATTTTGGAGATTGGGGAGAGGATAGCTATGCGACGGAAATTTGAGATATTACATGTTTTTGCCTCCTTTATGGAGAGGAAGAATAAAGACTGTTCACCAGAGTTTGGGGACATAAGATTCCTGTATGGATCTATTGATTAAGATGCTGATAGAGAAAGCAATCCCATCAGCAGCGGACTTGAGAAAGTATGAATGTATGTTGTCACGGGCATTGCAGCAGGGTTTTATTTCGGAGAGAAGTCTTATGTAGTTGGTGGAGATGGGTTTAAGGTTGAACATGGGGGGAGAACTGGAGTCAGTGGAATGAGGAGAGGTCTTGGGTGAGGGAGCATGTGGAGGTGGGAGGCTGATATTGGTTAAAGTCTTGGGTTAGTTCTGATACTGAATTAATAAAGAAAGAGTTGAAAAGTGAGGCTATTTCTTGGTCACATTTGCTGGGGCCGGGGCAGGGATTGTTTTTGGTGCCTGGGTTGAGAAGAGTATTTATTGAGTTCCAGAATTGTCTGGTTTTTTTTGCGTGATTAGACTGAAGTTAAATGTAGTAGGATTTTTTTGTCTCTGATAATTTGTTTTTTTATGAGGTTATGGAGCGGTGTGTATTGAAGTACGTTTTCATGGAGTTTATTTTTTTGGTAAAGTTTCACGAATTTATCCCTTTGGTGCATAAGTTCTTTGGTTAGCCATGGGGCAGTTTTGGTTTTTATTCTTTTTGTTCTTGTTGGCGCAAGAGAGTTTAGAGCATTTAGGAAAGTGGAATTAAAATATTCAACAGCGTTGTCAAGAGGGAGGGTTTTTAGAATGTTCCAATTCATTTGTTTGAGGGAATTTGAGAAGGTGTTGGGGTCAAAATTACTGAGGTTACGTGTGTTTATGTAGTGGTGTTGATGCAGGGGAGAGGGGTTGAGTGACAGGCAAAGGCAGGGAAGGTGGTTCCTGAAGGAGACAGGAATGGTGCCGCAGTTGGTAATTTTATTTGGGTGGGAGACTGGGATCCAGTCAAGGATGGAACCTGGGGGGTTTGCTTTACTGGGTCTGGTTGTAGAATGAATTATCTGGGTAAAGTTGAAGAGATTGATAGGGTAGGTGTGGAGTTATCGATGTTGTCCCAATTTATGTTTACATCGCCTAGTATATATGTCTCAAAGTTAATGTTGGTTGAGACCCATGCAGGAATTTCTTCAAGGATTGGGGTGTTGTTTCCGGGTGGGATGTATAGGATAACTATACACAGGGTTTTATGATTATTCATTTTTAATAAACAAGCTACTAGTTCTGCATTAGCAAATTGAGGAATAGGATTTGGGAAAGGAATTATGGTAAGTACGTTAGAGTAGATTATGGCTACGACTCCACCTTTTTTGTTTGTGTGGTCAGACCTGTGAGCTTGAAATCCAGGGAGTAGGATTTCAGAGTCTGAGATATGGGGTTTGAGCCAAATCTCAGAGATGGCAACAATGCCAAGTTGGTTATGGCATAGCCAGGCTTGAAAGTTACTTTGTTACAGAGAGTCTGGGCACTGAGGGTAAATAAGTTACTTTGTTACAGAGTGTCTGGGCACTGAGGGTAAAGAGCTGAAGAGTTTTATGGGAGGAAGAATGGAAGGAGAGAGGGGGGGTGTTGTCTATGGATGTGTTAGGTCCAGGGTTAGGGTGAATCTCGCCTGCTAGGTAAAGGATATTGAGTAGACAGGGTGCTAGAGGTTTTGTTTTTGTTTTAAAATAATGGGGAAAGTGTATTATGAGTTTAGTTATATCAGATTTTGCTGTGGTTGGCATAACTCTAAGATTAAGGAGATGGAAAAGGTTAGGCTGAATCAGAGAGGGGGGAGATGGAGTGGAAGAATTTGGAAGTGGGGTAGAGATATAAGCTGTGTGCTGGGGTATAGGAGAAAGGAGAGAAAGAAGGGGGCATAGTTGGTGGAATAGGAGCTGGTATGGTATAATGGAATGTCAAGAAGGTTAAGGGGGTAAGGAGCAAACAGAATGGTAAGGAGGGCATAGGTAAAAGTGGGTGTTGAGTAAGTGGATAATAGTGAGTGAAGTCAGGGGACTTGGCCTAGAGTGGATGGGGTGGGGAGAGTAGGTAGTATATATTAAGTATTGGAGTGAAAGGAGGGGCAGGACCAGGCAGTTGTCGATTGGTTATTGGATTATGTGGAGCGGGGAAAAGGAGTAGAATAAAAGGACGAGACCGGATGCAGAGTTGTGCAAAGAGAGGCAATCAATAAGTTCAGGTAAGTCAATATGGGTAGCTGCAGTATTTGCACACTATGCAGAGTACTGCGAGAAGTAAGGTTGGCGGTGTTGGGCTATGGAGGTGCTCTAAGGAAGGATGCAGGATTAGGAGGGAAAGACTAAGCCCACTACAGGGGATGCAGAACAGTCAGTGTTAGCTGGGTGGGGAGAAGCACTTAATAGAAAGGGTGAAAGACACTGGCAAAAACACAAAGCAAAAGGTCTTAGTTGTGAGGGAAAGGTTGGGAATAATGGTTTTAACAATATGTAGATGTACGACCGGCTTAATAAACCAAACTGTGAATACAGAATATGCACAGATTAGATAACCGAGAGCAAAGTATCATATACAGAGGTTCAGAGAGGCACTCAGGTGGCTGCAGGGTTCCTTGACTCACTGTCCAATAAGGTGACCGTCAGACTGTGCAGATGTTAACAGTCCGTTAACTCTGAGAATTAGGAAGGTGCGAGCTGCTTCACAAAACCGCAAGGAGTAGGACCTTTTTTAAAAATAGCAACAGTCCTGGTCACACATTACCATCGGCGGGAGAAGATGGGGATGAAACTAGGATGTGTGTAAGGGGGAAGTAAGAGAAGTAAATAGGATATATTTTATATTGTGCAGCTAAATTAATAACAGATAAAGTCTTACCAGAAAACCACAGGGTAGTAAGGGAAAAGAAGGGGGGAAACCAAATGCCATCGTGGAAGTATCGAATAGAGCAAACTATAAAGCATTTAAGACAAGAAGTGTTACTGTTAGAAGAGTATAGAAGGAACAGAACAACAAAAAATACTCGGAGAGATAAATCAACACACATCAGAACAGATCAGGATCTATCGTGTACTATCGCAAATAAACTAAAAATATCAGCACAGGCAGAAAAATGTTGAAGATATGCAGATAAATATAAATAAAAAGTACAAAATAAGCAATTATTGATGACCCCAAAAAGTTTTATAGAGAATTGGGAAATAAGGCAACAGGAATTGAAACACCACAAAAAAAAACAGATACATCTTGGAGAAATATTTAAGATCACCCTGTGGAACATAAATATGCTAAATGGATAAAAGTAGTAAAAGATTGAATAAGAAGTTCAAATGTACAGGATATGAAACGGGGTGAAGTAACAGCCAAAGAAATAGAAACAAAGTTAAGAAAATGTCCTAAGTGGAAAACCCCAGGCCCAGATGCAGTACCTAACTTCTGGTTAAAAGTATTAACATCTTTACATGATGATTTAGCCATGAGTAAGAACTATTTATATGTCAACAAGCACACGACCAGAGATATCACCAGGAACCGGATAGTTTTTATAAAACTCTGCTTTAATTTGAACTTCACAAATAAAATGTGCACGAAAAAAAGAGTTTAAAATCACAAAATGCAGTCAAGCGCTTTCGCCCGGGCTCTCCCAGGCTTTTTCAAGACAGTGTTGTACTCAATGTGCATTCAATTTATACTTTTGTCACTTCCTTAGCCAATTATACAATTTAGTGTAATCTCATTGTTATATAGTTCTCTTATGTTTAAAGATATATACTTGGTATAAACAACAATTACAAAAATAGAACATGGGAAATGGGAAATACATCAGCAGCAGCAAAAACAACCTATGAAAGACTTCCTAAATATTTTCTACCATCATTACTTTTTATATCATTTATATAATATTTAAATAGCATTTCATTTCATTGTATTACAATTGTATTGTAAGAGTCCCACTTAATTAAAAACTGTTTTTAAAACATTCCTATTAAAATCACATTATGTTACTATACAATGAATACTAAAATTAATCATATAAATTTAAACATAACTATAAATATAAATTTTGCATATTAAATATTCTTATGTGTAAAATAATCACCTTTAAAAAATCTTAACATTAATCTTAATGAATTTATAAATCATAATATTGAATATAATAGTCAAAAAATTCTTTAAAATATAAATTAATACCTTCTTGTCATTGGATATAATGCTTCAAATCCTGTTTATAAGCATTTTAAATCCACTTTATTAGGACTGTGTTAAGTATTTACAAAACTGAATCCTTTCATATTAGTTTTAGTGGTCACCCTTGAATAGAAATGACCAGTTCATGAAGCTTGCATTCTTTAAAACCTTAGCATCTATATTGTAAACCATAATTGTTTGAAATACCTTCTATAATTTGGCCCTACGTAACTTAAGAGCACTGTTGATGCTGATTGCATCATTAAGCCCTGGTGGTCTTGTTGCGTTTAGTTTTATTTGCCACAACAGTTCTTTGTATTCCAGGGATGCTTCCCAGTCCCCCCCTCTTACATTATAAGAAACTTGTTCAAGGACTAAAAATTTTAAACACATGTTCTCACAAATTAAGGAGTGCTTATAAAATGCATTAGATTCTTTCTTATTTTTAATTTCATACATATGTTCGTACACTCTTCTTTTTAAAACCCTTTCCGTTTTTCCCACATAAAAACTCATACAGTGTTGGCAAATTCCCAGGTAAACTACTCCTTTTGAGTTGCAATTAAAATGCCCTGATGGGAACAAATTCATGTTTCTAGATTTTAAATAGATGCCTTTCTTGTCCAGAATATAACATTGACTACAAGTCTTACATTTGTAAGTTCCCCTAATCTGATGATTCTCATTATTGCTGGTTGGCATTTGCTTTTCTAGTAATTCTTTAAGATTGCATTCCCTTCTTCTAACAAAATGTGGTCTGCTTGGGATATTTTTCTTCAGATCTTCATTAATAGAGAGAACTGGCCAACATTTGGCTATAATGTCCTCAATTTCTACACTGTTCCTGTTGTATGTATATAGAAAAGGTAAATTTTCTGCTTTGTCCCTACTTATATTACTGATATTTTGCTGGGTGGTTGTAACACCTAGTAATGGGGAAAATTGTGTGGACCTTTTTTGGGAAATTTCGTTAAATATAACCTCAAACATATTGTTTGGGTATCCTTTTTCTATAAAAAGATTTCTTAAATATTCACATTCTTTTTGGTATAATATATCAGTACTACAGATTCTTGATGCTCTTATTAGTTGGCCTCTTATAATTCCCCTTTTTTGAAAGAACGGGTGGTTGCTCTCATAATGCAACAGCATATTTGAGTATGTGTCTTTTCTAAAAATGCAAGATTCAAATTGCTTAGATATACTATTTTTCCTTAACAATATGTCCAAATAATGTAGCTCAAAAGGATTGATTTTATGTGTGAATTTTAAAAAGCAAGTAGAACAATTGATATATTGCATAAATTCATCAAATTCATTAATATTGCCCTTCCACAGAATACAAATATCGTCTAAGAATCTTTTATAATGTACAATGTGTTCCGCCCATTTCGTTGAAAAGATAAATTCCTTTTCCCAAAAATGCAATACCAAGTTTGAGTAAGCCGTGGCACAAGGTGTACCCATTGCCACCCCTTTGTTCTGCTTAAATAATTCCCCATTGAAAATAATGTAATTATTTTTTAAAACAATATCCATAAATTCAACTATTAAATTAATGACTTTGCTACTAAAGCCTGATTTTTCAATGAGTATCCTACTAAACCATTCCATTCCTATTGTGTGTGGAATACTTGGGAATAAGTTTACAATGTCAATTGTAACCATATAATTGGTTGCTTCGTAATATGCATTTTCTATCCCTTTCAAAAATTCCCATGAATCCTTACAAATGCATTCTATAGATGAAACCAGTTTTTTAGTTGATATATCAATGAATTTTCCTAGAGGTTCAGTGATGCCTTTTGCCCCTGCAACTATGGGTCTAAATTTCAGGGGATCAAGGCCTTTATGCACTTTCGGAATGCCAAAAATAATTGGTGTTAGGGGTTTTTGTACTAACAGATAGTTAAACAATTTCTCATTAATGACCCCTTGCATCAGATGATCCTCTAGCATAAGCTTTATTTTTGAATACGCCACATTGCGTTCATTAACTGAAACCTCTGTATAATTCTCTGTGTCATGCAATATATTTGCTATGTGTGCTTCATAATCATGCCTATACATAAGCACTACCCCCCCTCCCTTGTCGGGTTTCATGGGTCTGATTTCTTCTTTTTTAAGAAATGTTATGGTTTCATAGAATTCTTTGGTGGGATTAGCAGCCCTGTCCTTTTCATTCCTAATTGTCAGTTCTCTAAGCTCGGATTCTACCATTTCTTCAAACACCTTCAGAACAGGGTGAAGGGGAGGATTAAAGGTACTTGTTCTTTGTAATGGGTCTTTAATGTGCTGTTTGCCCTTAAAATAGATGTTCAAATTTAAATTTCTGGTAAACAACTTAACATCCAAAATGGTCCTTGATAAATTCAAAGATTTATCAGGTACAAAATGAAAACCTTTTTTAAACAGCTTAAAAAACAAATTATTTACTGCGACATCCGTATAATTGTAGATAGAAAAATTCCCTTGTTTAGCAACTGTACAAGATGGCAATTGTATAATTTCTATATTCAAAAAAGATGAATCTGGAGCCACTATCTCCTGAAATTGTTCCTCCCCTGGGCTGACTGGTTTGTTTCCCTGTATAACTGTCTCCCTGGGGCATAATGAAAACCCTGCTCTTGGGCCTGATTGTTCCTTTGGGGTGGTATTTCCCTTCTATTTGGGGTAGAAAATGAATTTTGAACTCTAAGATTCTCATTATACTTTCCCCTCGATATGTTCTCATTATATCTTCTAGGAAATGGTCTGTCCGCTCCCTTCGAAAAAACATAAGCAACTCCATTATTATACTCTTGTAAATCTCTTTCCAGTTTTCTCATTTTTCTTTGTATTATTCTGTCACAATGATTGTCAACTTCTATAAACAATTTTTCATAATCCCTTTTAATACTGGAGAAATTAATGTTGTCAGTAATATTCGTATTTATAGCATTAATATCAGCTAGGAGCGAGTCCGCTCTACATTCATAATCAGATACCATAAGTTTCAACATTTCCATGCCCATTTTGTCAAACAACACAGTAATGTCTTTAAATAATTTGGAGCCTGGAGCTGCGTTATTAGGTAGTTTGTTAAAACGCAGCCCTTTTGGTATTCGTTCGTTATATGTGCACACCCTAAACAGACACCAGCCTGGCTAACAGCAGCAAAAAAAAAAAAGTACTCAAGAGCGAACTTGCAAGCTATCCTAAAAACTACAGACCAATAACTTGCCTTCCGACAAAGTATAAACTATACACTGGAATTGATGCAAACTGGATTAACAGTCATTTAGAAGAAAACTAAATCATGGCAACAGAACAAAAGGGTAATAAAAGAAAGGAATGGTTTTCCAAGATAAATACTTCAATTCGCATGAAGAAGCTGGTTCAAACGGTGGAAGAATGATGCGTGAAAGCATAAAATTCAAATCCCAAGGTATATAAGGGGATTTAATGGGTGGTCTTAGGTGCATGGTCCCTTAAGAAAGGCTTTGGATAGTTTATGTGACATTTCATTAGATCTGTCACTGCCAAGGTGAAAATTAGAGACTGCCGCAAGCTGAACATGAATGGTGGCTGCAGCAGGTCTTTTGTTGAAAAGGATAGTCAAAAACTCCAGGATAGAGGAAAACGAGGCTAGGTAAGGGTCGACATTGTTCTGAGAAGCCCATATAGAAAACCTCTTCCATTTGCTGAGGTACAATTCTTTAGTAGATGATTTATGAGAAGATATTAAGATATGTCGTTTCAGTTGACAGGTTATGGAACCTGGCTATATTGGGAATTGTAGCAGCCAAGCTGTCAATTTCAGGGATTTAAGAGAGGGATGAATAGCCCCCAATGTGTGAATCAGGAGGTCTTGAACTGGGTCCAGAATCCAAGGTTCTTCCACTAGATGAGGTCGAAGGAAGGGGAACCATATCTGACGAGGCCAGTAAGGGCCTATTGGAATGATGGTCTTTCCCAAGGCTTTGGGTTTCTGTAATACTTTGGGTATCAGAGGGATTGGTGAGAAGGCATAAAGAAGACCCAGTGGCCAATTGTGTATGAGGGGCTTCCCCTTTGGGCATCTCCCAGAGGGGGGATCAGGGCAAAGTAGCTGCTGCATTTTGCATTCATGGGGGATGCAAAAAGATTGCAGCAAGGCTGGCCCCACCTGTGGAATATCCTGCTATTTGTTTCTTGAGGGACCACTCATGAGGCAACAAAAGTGTCCTGCTCAGTTTGTCTGCTATCACGTTGGATTTCCCTGGGATATGCATTGCTATCAGCACTGGGTGGAGGTGGCCCACTGCCATACTTTTAGGGCCTCTCCACATAGGGGGTAAGACCTGGTTCCTCCTTATTTATGTACCAGACTACAGAGATGTTGTCCATCTGAATCCCAATTGTTCCCAGAGAAGAGAATCCTGAAAGTACTGCAACACCAAGAGTACCGCTCTCATCTCTAGGACATTGATATGCAGATGAATCTCTACTTCATCCAATGTCGCTTGAGCTATTTGCCCCTGATAATGCCGCCCCGCACCTGATTAGAGAAGCGTCCGTGGTCACAGTGGCCTTCAGAGTGGGTAGGACAAAGGGACGACCTATTGTTACTTGAAGAGATGTCAGCCACCACTGAAGATCCTTTTTGCAGGAGTTCGTTAGAGCAATCAGATGCGACACTGGACATTCTTGATAGGACCACTGCATGAACAGGAGCCATTGTAGAATCCACATGTGCATACGTCACAAGGGAATTGCTATGATTGCAGCCACCATAGTTCCCAACAATTTGAACACCTCTGATGCTGGTGCCTTGTCTTTCGATAGAAGGTTTAGAATCTGTTGTCAAAGTACAGAAACCCTTTTTGAAGGAAGTTTTAGTGTGGTGGTGGTGGTGGTGGTGTGTCCAAGTCAGCTCCTATAAAAACAATATATTGTGATGGCAACAAGGCAGATTTTTCTGACTTTATGGTAATTCTCAATTGGCTGCAAAGGCTCAAAGTGGTGTCCCTGGCTTGTATGAGCTGATGCCTGGTGGTGGCAGTGAGAAGCCAGTCATCTAAGTATGGAAACACCTGGAATTCCAAACACCTCAAGTGAGCCATGACCACTGCCATGCATTTGGTAAGCACTCTGGGGGCTGTAGTGAGACCAAAGAGCAGGGCTCGAAACTGGTAGTGACTGGCTTCCAGCCGAAAGCGCAGATGATCCCTGGATGGTCTGACCATTTTTATATGGTAGTATGCATCCTGGAAATCCATAGAGCACATCCAATTGTCTTTTCCTAGAAATGGTAGTATCGACTGTAGCGTAACCATCCAGAACTTTTCTTTTTTGACAGATCTGTTTAGTTTGCTAAGATCCAATATATGTCTCCAGTCCCCTGTTTTCTTTGGAACTAAAAAGAACCTTGAGTAAGTTCCAGATCATGTCTGGTCTGTGGGGACTGGTTGGATGACTCTCTTTTGTAACAACCTTTGAATCTCTATGGTTGCTTGTTCCCTGTAACTGGGTGGAACATCCAGGATTTTTGTCATTGCAGGTGATGGGGTGGCAAAGGAAATAAAGTATCCTCTGGATATGATGCTTTGTACCCAGTTATCTTTTATTTTTAGCCAGGTGACTGGGTACAAAGATAAGCATCCCCCGACTGCCTCCAGAGTTGGACAGTGGGGCCTCCTTTCAGGAGTGCTGGTAGAGCTTCCCAAAGAACTGATCTCTGTCGGGCCGATTCTGGGGACCCTCTCTGCCATGTGGGCAGCATCTTCCATTATTGCCCCCTCCTCTGCCCCTGGAGGGGGGGGTTCACCACATGTGTCTTGAAAGGCTCCTTGGGCTTTATGGAGCCACACCTTTCCTCCTCTCTGACCTTTGGGGTAGGGCCTAGTAGGAGTGGAAAAATGGACTCCAATGGCAGAGTCTTTCCTTCCTGTTCACACCTGGTAAGAGTTTCCTTCACTTTTGGTCTGAAAATAGATGAGCCATCAAAAGGGGTGTTAAGAAAGGATGACTTAAAGGGCTTTGCATAGGAACATCAGCACATCCAGGAATGTATCCCAAGAGCAATTCCTGTACTCACTACCCTACTTGTTCCATCAGCTGCATATGAGATCAGGTGCATGGAAGAGTTTACCATAGAATTAAGAGTAGCAAGCTGAGAAGCAACCTTCTCTGACACTCCCTGAGCTACTGAATCCTGTAGAGCATCTCCAAGCTCTTTTAGGAGATCCCTTTGCAATCTCCTAAAATGTGTAAGGTAGTTCAGTGATCGCATGGCAAAAGTCGCAGAACTAAACATGCACTTTCCATATCTATCCATGACCCTAGAATCCCTATTAGGAGGATGGACAGATAAAGACGTTTCCGACATCTCTTTCTTGGTGGCTGCTGCCGCCACCACCATGGCATCAACAAGCACTCCCTTAGTGAGAAAAGTCTTGCCTTGGGGGGGAAGTTATAAATTTATTAGGTCTCCTAGGTACAGGCTCCATGGTGTCTGGAGACTCCCACGCGCTTCGTGAGACCAGCTACATAAGCTCATCAAAGGGCAGAGACACCCAAGAGGTGGGGGGGCTGAGACCCAAAAGGCTTCAGGAGAACCGACTCATCATCAGTAGGGTTGATGGACTGCCAGGCCACCCCTCTGTTTAAGGATTTCTAAGATATCTGCAAAGGAGATATCCTCTGAGGGGGACCGTGGGGACCCTTCTGATTCATCTAAGTTGGTGTCTGAGATGATGGATTCCTGTCCAGATGCTTCCTCTTGCATAATCTCTTCCTGGGAACCTCATCAGTCAGTGGGAGCTTCTGGTGAGGTCTCGGAAGAGCAGGGTCCATCCAGTGGGGCTTTCTGAGGCTCCAGGTCTCTACACATTAGTGGGATCTGTGAAGCAGAAGACGACAGAGGCACTTTAGGGGAGGAGGTCACTGGTCTTGAAGTTGCAGATGTCCTAGGGGACATTACTCTCCTCATAGTATCAAAGGCACCTCTGCTCTGGTGTGAAGAATCCCCTGGATCCGAAGAAACAGAGGATTCTCTCGGCACCAGAGCAGCAAGCTCCAATCCCAAGATAGGTGCTGAACTCATCTGTGCCTAAGCCCCGAGAGGCAGAGTCGGAACCAAAAGATCGGTTCAACTATTCTCCTTGGACTTGACTGGTGAGTGTAGGCTCCCAGACTCAACAGGCACCAAGGAAATCTGAGTAGTCAGCACAGATGGCACTGGAACAGGCGTCAGCTCTAAAGGCTCCACAATCATCAGTTCCAATTCCTCTGGCTTTGAAGACCTGGGTTGGTTCGGAGGAGGAACAGAAGTAGAAGGCAGTGCTCTTGTCGGTTCTGAAGCCCCTTGGGTCAGACCTGATAAATTTAGCACGTGCCAGTGTCTGTAACAGCTTCTGCATCACTCGATCAACATCCAAATCTGAAAGGGTTCTCGAAGACCAAGAAGATGGAACAGATGAAGCCACTGATTGTAGTAGTGGTGATTTTAACACCGCACAGACCAGTTCCAAGACTGGGGAATGGCTCTGAAAGGTAATGACACCTGGCTCTAAGGTCTGTGGAGCCAACATCAATGATTCTTCAAGTGGCTTCGATGCAGACTGTCTCAGCTCCGAGGATGCCGATTTTGAAGACTTAGAATATTTTGATGATTTGTCATGTCCATCTTTGTCCAAGGTTTCCAGAAAGGAGGATTTTAGCAATCCTCTGTTGATTAACTTCCTCTTCCTCTCATGCAAAACACGGGTACTGAAGGAATGGCAAATGGAGTAGCTTTCCTGCAAATGTACTTTGCCTAAACAATAAACACAATTTACATGACCATCGGTCAAAGACATCTTTTGCCCACATTTAGGGCATTTCTTAAACCCTGATTTGGGGTGTTTCTCCTTATCCTGATCAGCCATCCTAAAACAAAAAGGCAACAGAAAAGGCCTACAAAAAGGAAGGGCCTCAAAATTACAAACACCAAAGCAGTTAAATGGTCCAGCAAAGCAAAAATGGGCAAAATAACACCCTAACAGTCTCTAAAACTCGACTGTTTGACAAATCTAATGAAATAACAAACAAGGCTCAGCAAGCCCAAAAAGGAAACCTAGCCCTCTAATTTAAATGGGCTCTATCAATTAACTAATTAAACACACACAAAGGAAGACTAATTTAGTCTACTAATCTAAATATTCACTGCTATCTAAATGTTGAAACGGAAAGGGAGATAACAAAGGCCTAAGATATAAACGGCCACTAGAGCTAGACAAATTACCCACTACTAAAGATATTCAAACAGCGTTCTGAAAATACCTAAAGTATTTTACATAAAAGAGAAAAGAAAAGGGATAGCTATTCCCACTCTAAGAACTATACAAACTCTAGAAAATACAGTAAAGAAACTTTCACTGGCCAGAGCTATGAAGGATCCTCCGATTTGTTGCAGTGGCAAGCGAGATCTGAGATAGCACAGGGTGCATCATGGGATAGGGAGTTGGCCTCGAGCTAGTTGGAGACCTTGAGCTTTGTAGTTGGCCGGGTTTGGAGCCAATCTCCGACCCCATCAGTAAGAATGAACGGCGAGATAGAACAACTTCACATCATCAGTTTAGGACAGGAATGTGATATAAAAGAACTTGAGCAAGAGAGAGTGTATAAATATTTGGGAATTGATGAAGGATCAACAATAAAGCATGAACAAATGCGAATAAAACTCGGTAAGGAAGATTTTAGAAGGCTTAAATTAGTACAAATAATAGCACTGACATCTATTAACAAAGTTCAAGCTATAAACCGATTTGTTTTTCCTGTCCTAACTTATAGTTTTGGAGTGACTGACTGGCCACAAAAGGTACTGGGTAGTTTGGACAGGAAAACAAGAAGGATGCTTCATGCTCATCAAATGATTTATAAAAATCAGTGCATATCAAGACTATATATTCCCCATTCTGAAGGAGGTATGAGCCTCCTCATAATTGACTATATATACAGATCTGCGATAGTGGGACTGCATACATATCTGCTGACCTTACAAGACCCTAACATACTGAAGGTTTTGAAACATGAGGAGAAAAAGTCTAAGATGACTTCCCTGCTTAGTTTAGGAGAAGCATAACGGTACTAAATGGAAATCAAACCAGAAGTAGATAAAAATCAGGTAGCAACTGAATGTGCCAAAACACAAATGAAAGAATATAAAGTAAAGGATCAGATGAGAAGGCAAGAAATGTGGAAAATGCATAAATATAGTTATAAGTATAGGAAAGTCTTGGAACAACCTCATGTTGATCATGACTGAACAGAGGAATGGTTAAGGAGAGGTGAATTTAAACCAAAAAATAAAAGGTTAATATTGGTGACCCAAGATAGTGGACTACGTACACTTTGGTTTACAAAGTCTATTGAACATGTGGTAGAAGCAGACAAATGTAGGTTTTATAAAACAGAATCGGAAACAGTTGCACATTTTGTTGCTGGGTGTCATATGCTAATGGCAGAACTGCATACTGACAGGCATAATAATATGGCAAGACTGTTGCATTGGGGATTGTGCAAACATTATAATACTGAAGTAGCTGAAAAGCACTGGAAACAACAGCTACAAAGCATCAGAGAAAATTATGTTTATATCACATGGGATCATCCATTACCAACAGTTCAAAAAAAGATGCAAGAAAACCAGATATAGTAGTTCATGAAAAGAAGACAAAAGCAGCATTGACTATTGAAATTGCTACACCCACTGACTAGTGTCTTACATACATGGGGCTGGTTACTTACATACAAAGATGCACAAAATCATGAAGTACCAGGATTTGCAGGCAGAAATGAGGGCAATGTGGAAGACCGATACCCAGACAGTTCCAGTAGTAGCAGGAGCAACGGGTTTTTATATATATATATATATATATATATATATATATATATATATAATTTAGTCATACCTAGATATGTTACTGATACATGTAACTCCATATGAATTGCGGGAAAAGGCATTACTGGGCACATTGCAGGGGCTGCGAAGAGCATTTCTGGCTGACATGAAAGACTGAAACAATACTAATTTCATAAACTTAAGTCATACTTTGATTTAGGACAAACCGAAAAGACTTGGAGAAATTAAAAAAGGAACAATGTGTCATTAATTACAAATCCGCATTTATGTCTAAGTGATGAACATGGTTTTGAATCAGAAGGCAGAGCTCAGACTTCTTACCATATAGACCCTAGAAAACAGATCTTTAATAGATGTAAGTATCTCAGCATTACAATTCATTACTTGGATCAAGGCTTTGCCTTTGTAGAACCTAAATGAGCTTCTCTGCTTGCATGAGAACCATTTCAAACCTGCCTGTTCATGATTCTACAGGAAACCCAGACGAAGGACTCCATTATATTACAGCTTCACTCCACAAGTACTGCTGCTGCATTTCTTTTGTGCAGTCTCTTCCAAAGATTTCTGCAAAATGGACACAACTACAACCCACACCTTTATTACGAGTCACAACAGAATTGCAACTTGATGGCAAAGGGTGGTACAGTAAATCAGCCAAGGGATGTTAAGCTGGGGCATCTACACACGTTTTAAAACCATAGCTTGGCACTTCGAACAGGTTAAAGACACTGAAGGTAAAGAATGGTGAGAAAATACAATACAGCTTGAGCTGCTTATAATCACCCTTTTCTCAGCCCCCTAACAATTTCTCTGGATGCTTATAGTTGTAGCAGTGTACAGAAAAGGACATTACTGTCAGTGGTTGAACAGCACCTGCATATTTTCTTCCATATTTTAGTAAGTTGTGCATATGAGTGGTTAACTGTACACTACATAATGTACCTACTGCAGCTATGGCACCACATACCTTGTTTGACCATATGACTTGTTGGAAGGTATGTTGCACAAACCTGGTGTTGCTACCATCAGACTGGTGATTTCTCCTGAGGAGAACAGTTCTGTCCTTCCTGAGTTAAGCAAGGGCATAAACTATAAAGCACACTACTTTAAGCTTTTAAGGGTGTGGGGTCCATATTCTAATTCTGATACTTTGAAAATACTACTATCTAGTTAACTTCTCAAAGGGGCTCTGGATATGTGCTGTGAAGTTCTCTCTCCTGGGGAATGGGCAACTCTAACCTGATTGACAGTAGCTCTCTCATCTACAAGCTCTACAGATTGCTGCTCTGAAAATATGAAGTCAGAGATGCCCACTAAGGTAGGGCAATAATTGAACATGTTAAAGATGAATAAGGAATTGAGTTAAACATCCACTGAAAGTATAGAACATCTTTAATACGACTTAAGGATATGCTTTTTTAAAACACCTTCATTAAATTATCACTTAATACATAGGCAAACATATTAATAGAAAACAAACCAAATATAATTTCCCCATTTATATTCATTATATATCACGTATGGTTTCTTTCTTTGTCAGCCCATTACACAAGTTGCACATTTCCTGCTTTCCATTAAACCTCACTCCTCCTCCTGAACATTATTCTACATATACTGTTCCCACAATTTCCATTTATTTCTGTGTAATTTGCTCCTTCCCTTTTCTAAAGCTCCCTCTTCCAGTTTTTTTTCTAATATTCAACACTTCAAATACAGATTACACTTCGATTTCTATTTTATAGTAATTCTTTTTTTGACCATCAACAGAAATAAATTTAACAAGGCTTTACAATATATAGACAAGTAAGATCCTATGTCCCAGCTCAAAAGAATCATTTCCTTATTTACAGCCATTGGTTCACAAAATATTCTTGAGAGAGTCCTCTGCAGGGGAATTTCAAAACATATGTTGCCACAGTTACCTCTTTCTTCCCCATCACAGATTCAACATTTGCTATAGACCTGAGGGAAAAAAATTCTTTGAAAATCTGCTTGGAGTATTAAAATACTTATGCAAACCCTACCAAGCAAAAATCTTAACCATTCTAGACTTTGTTGAATACCTGGAAAACATACATACGTTCTCTTGTAAATTGCTTGTCCAGTCTCTCAAGTCTTTTCTAACCTCTCTGAGTCTTACAGTTATTGTACGTTATTATATATGCACTACTAATTAGCCATTTGTTAACTGCAGTTTCTGTCCTAGATTCAATTAAAATCTACCAGAGCTGGTCTTTCACTCAATCCCTTTCTCTGTTTACAGTCTGATATCAATCCCTACTAGGGAAGGTAGTCTCAACCTAGCAGTCCAAATATCTTCTTGCCTTCTTCCCATTCTCTTACCTTTCACACTCTAGTTATTTGCTCCTACTATCTTGGTTCCTTTGGTAGTTTTTCCCAGTAAATTACAACCTCCTCTGGCCCGTTTTCTGTACTCCTACTTGCAGTCATCCCCTACTGGCAAAATCTTTCTCCTTTCCCATGTTGGCTTAGTTTTTAAAACATCTTCTGCTATTTTAACATATTCTGTATAGTTACTATTCTAATTATGGACCTGCATTCTAAATTCCACTCTCTCCTTATTTCTTGAATTCCCCCACCCAACTTCATCATCATCCTTTTCCAGTATGAATTATGACCTTCTGCTTGTATTATATGTTTATGAACCTCGACTATGTAGCTCCAAAATATCCATTCAAATCAAGTAATCCTAAACCACCTTGTCTTACTGGAAGGCTCAACTTTTTCCACTAAACTCTTGCCCTCTTCTCCTCCCAGATAAATTCTTTCAATTGTATTAAATAGTCTACAACTTTCTCTCTGGTTGCTAAAAAAATGCTTGATCAAAATAGAAAACTAAAAGGACCAAAAACATTTTTGATGCTTGCATTTTATAAAACATATCAATAAACAAGAGGTTCCAGTTTCTCAGTTTTTGTTTTACCTTTTGTTTAGTCTCTTCCCACATATCCTTAGCTGCTATAAAATAAGCTTTAATTCATACTCCAAAATACTTTGTCTAACTGTATTCCCATAAGTATGGATATTACTGAACCAATTCATGTATGGATACATAATATATACAGCTATAGCCTTTGTTTTCTCTTCATTAATTTTATATTATGAAAAGACTTGAAATTGTCTCAATGTCCCACAACCCACGTCCTTTTCTGGACTTATCAGGTGGTAATATAATCTGTAAATAATAACTTTTCTTAACATACCAATTATATTCATGAATTTTTTAATCCCTTATTTCTTTTTGCTAATGGCTGCAAATATAAAGCAAATTAAGGGGAAAAATGTCACCCCTGCCTGCTTCCTCTGTGCAAAAACGTATGAGAGAGAAACTCTCCCTTTTTAAATCTTGCCTCCAATCATTCATATATTCTACTAATTAACCTTATTATTATATCAGGGAATGCAAATGCTCCATTGCTCTACTCAAACTCCCAGCATACTCTGTCAAATGCTTTTTCTGTCTGCATCAGTACCTACTAACAACTGTATTTTCTTGTATTCTACTTTCTTCTGGATCATCATTTTTGTATTAATGATGCAAATGTTTGCCTCCCCTCCACAAAACCACACTGATCCATATCCATCAATTTTGGCAACACGTGCTATTCTTTTAGCTATTATAGACAAACTATTTATAATCATGTTTACAATTGAAATGGGTCTATATGAAGTTGGATCTTTCCCATCTTTAGGTATTACAGCCACCACAGCTTTCTTCCAAGATGTTAGCACTTCCTCTCCTTTTAAAATGCTGTTAAATCTTCCAGATCTTTCTCTTTCCTTCTAGCTTCCAGAATTCCTTATGAATTCCATTTGTTCCTGAAAACTTTCCTGCTGATTGATTATACTTCACTATGTTCATCTCTTTTCCCACTATCTTTAACTAATAGTTGACATTCATCTGCCTCTAACTCATTGCATAATTAAGTCTGCCATAAATATTTCCATTTGCGTTCTTTCTTGATTTCCACATTTAACTGCTTTATACAAATTTTCATAAAATGTTCAAAATATCTCTGATACCTCTGCAGGATCAAAGAAAAACAGTCTGAAACACTCATGAATACTAAAGAACCAAAGACAGTGCTGTATGATCTCTGGTTATTTTTCTTGTTATAGGCTCCCTACGTTTGGTGAGAACCCTTTCGAATTTCTGTTCCCCAAGTATTTGTGCTAAATGTTTTTGGGCTCTGGAGTTGTCATCAAAAAATAGCCACTTAATATCACCTTTCTAAACTCATGCATATTATTTAAAAACTCCCTTATTTTCTCTTTAGCACTCTGCAGTTGTGCCTCCTTTTTTTGTGAAATTCCCCTTATTCTGCAACAGTTTAACCTTTGTCAGTTTCTCTAAATTTCTATTACTTCTTAAGCACATCTCTTTCTCTTATTTCTACCCAATTTTTAAAATCCATTTTCATTTTATCCCACACAGTAACTATCACTTCTGAAAAAATGTCTATATTCTCAAATTATTTCCACAACACATTCTTTAAATTTCTCTATGCCGCGGTGGTACGGCGGTAGCGTTGTTACCTCACAGCAAGAGGTTCTCCCGTTTGATTTTCGGCTTGGCTTGGGAGGACCTTCTGTGTGGAGTCTGCATGTCCTCCCCGCGGTTGGGTAGCATTGAAAGAGATGCGTGCGTAAATGGGCATGCCTTCGTTGAAGGTTGGGCATCGAGCTGGCACCTCGGTGTTTCGTAAAAATCTACTGCCAATCATTAGTGGACTGGAGTTCCGCTGTGGTGACCCCTTACCGGGAAAAAGCCAAAAGACAAACACTTCTTTAAATTTCTCTCAACAGGTAGGTGGGAAAGCATCAGTGTCTCATTTTAACTTCACAACCCTGCATACATATCTTAGTTTTTATCAGTGTACAATCCAAAATATTTATAGGTTGTGTGTTGAAGCTTTCAATTACATACACATATTCCTGTGAAACAATTTCTATCCAGTCTAGCCCAGTAGTTATACCTTGAGGAATATGTAAATTCTGCGTTCCTGCTACTGAATTCACAATTTCCATACCAGATATCTTCATAAATCTACCTTATTCTGTTATTTTCCTTCTAGACCCCCCAGTTTCATCCTCATTGTTGCAAATCAAACTCCAGTCCCCACCTAGAAGTAATACTCCCTGCTGAAAGACAATTTCTCCCCATATTTTCTTAAATTCTATAATAGCAGTTTTTGATAGACTATAAATACATGACAGTGTAATAGTTCTCCCTTGCCAACAGTCCCTTACAACCACAAGTCTAACACTGTCCCCCCCTTCTATAACAATTGGAGCTACTCAAGCAATTGATATGATTACTCCCCTTTTCTTTTGTCTTCGATATTCTGATGAATATCTGTCCTGAAATCCTCTGTCAAATTCACATGTTCATTTCTTTCCAAATGTGTCTCCTGCAGCATTGTTACTTGCACTTAGTATTTCTTACCCTTTCCTTTTTGTCTACAACTGTAAAGCCATTTACATTCCAAGACAATTTGGATAGCACAGCTATTATGATAAAAAGCTATGGCTCCAACCTACATTCATGTCAGTATTTTGAATATATATTTCCAACTTTCATTTTACATACATATACACTAATATTTGGCAAGGTGATCTTTTATGTGGTTCCTTCTTCTCACCTCCATTTGAACTTGTCATATTTTTTCAAGACTTTGTTTTAATGAAACCCTCAAAAAATTTTGGAATAACTCCATCTTGTTAACTTAGAACAAACACAGAAACCTAACTTCAGAATATGAAGTTTAACCCACCGGATAGGGCAACTGCCCCAAATTGACAGTTGTACCCACAGGCATTACCTAACCTACAATTAAGGTTACTCAGGATAAAACATGTAGTACTGTGCTCCTACTTACACTGACTGCTGTCTGGTCTTTTATTTCTGTTCCCCTATAAGATGTGAAAAACAGCTTATATGTTTTCAGAAAACATTCTCTTAGTCTAAAGAAGGAGGGCTCTGGTAGTCTGCAGGGCTCTGGTTGTCTTTAAATAAAACTAAATTGTACACTGCTCTAATAAATGCATTAAAGTATTATGGCTGCTATGGAGGCTATCTCTTATTCACTTCACAGAATTTTGAAACTATTTGTCACTGAACCTGCACCTGCATACAGCTCATTTCCATGTAAAATGGTTAGCAATGAGAAAAAAAAAATACTGAACACTTCTGCAGATGCATGACGGAATCCTGGTAAATTTAATTCAGAACAGAATGCACAATTGCTTTCAGCTGCAGACTTTTTGACTCCCAGTGAGAACATTTGCTAATGGAAAAAAACATGCTAATATCTTTGCAGATGTAAGGAACTTAACATTTTTCATGATATTCATTATTTTGTATTCTATTTTTCAGTCCTACCTACTTGCAGAGAACATTTGTTTATAGCTTAAGCCAAAAACATTAATCTAGGCATCCATCCTTGTAAAAATAAGAGAAATTATGGGCAGCACACTGGTGAAGCAGTTAGTGCTGTCACATCAAAGCAAGAGGTTCTCCAGTTCAATTCTTGGCTGGGGTGCATTCTGTGCAGAGTCTGCATGTCCTGTGTTTGTGTGGGTTTCCTCCAGGTGCTCCTGTTTCCTCCCACTTTCCCCAAGATATGTTGCTGGTGGACTGGACATGCTGAATTGGCACTAGGTGTGAGTGTGTGCCTTCTAAGGAAGGATGGGTGCTGTGCTGGCAACTCAACACCATAAAACTCTACTGCCACTTGTTTTGAAGACCAATGATCCTCTGTGGTGGCGCCTAATGGGAGCAGCTAAAACAAGATGATGATCTTAATTCTACACATAATCAGTGCTCTTTTGCACCCCAACCCATCCCAACATATTAACTTAAACTTGCTTCTGTCCAGACTTTCTTCTCTGGTTATACTACAAAGCCTATATTTCTTATAACTAAAAAATGTACTCGTTTACATTAATATCTAACACATACAACAGTCACTGAAGACTCCCCCACATTTAAAATATCCCCTGACTGCACACTATACTATGTAACATATGATTTATATCTTGAAATTTTTATACAAATAACCAAAACTGTTTCTTACAGTTACTTTCCCCCCTTTTAGTGTCCTTCTAAACATTAATGACAAAGCAGGGTATTATGCTTACAAGTCCACCTACAAGTTTAGCATAGTAAACAAAACTCCAGTCTCTCTCAACCACCTTTTCTTGCAAAGTCATATTTTGCAAATGTGACTGAAGCTTTATAATCTCCCATCTATTCATTAATTTCAGTGTTGCTGGTCCTCATCCTGTTCATCTCCATCTCCCAATGCCAGACTCCGGTTCAAGTCCAAAGTACTGATGCTGCTAGTTAACACCTGTCCTTTTTTTCTATCTGAGCATTTTCTTTTGGAACACTGGAAAATGTTTCATTGGCAAAGCCTCTCTAAGGCTTTATTCCTAAAAGAATAAGAAGCAGAGTCCCCCTTCTGTTTGCTACATTACCTTTAGTTGAATAAACTTTCTCCCTTAGCCTGTTCTGCATACAACAATGTATTTATTTGAGCCTACCAGTGTTTTATATATATGTATATTATGTATATTATACATATATATATATATATATATATATATATATGGATCTACTATACTTCATTGAAAGAGCACTTAGAAAAAGAACAGCAGACCCACACTTACGTGAAAGTGCACTTTCGCGAAGATCAGTTCAATGAACTGATCAGGAACACCAAAATAATGTTTTTGCAGGGGGGCAAACCCCCCACACCCCCATACTTAATTATACCAACTCCAAGATCGCACTACAGTGGGGAAACAGGTAAATTCCCTTTTCCCCACTGTAGTGTGCTTCGGCGCATCAGTGTTCCTTAACGGTTCGTTGAAGGTGCAGGTCTACTTCTCTTTTATGAAGTAATGTACTTTCGATGAAGAGAAGTAGACTCACACACACACACACACACACACACACACACACATATATATATATATATATATATATATATACACACACACACACACACACACACACACACACACACATTTTTCTTTTCCTCAAGACAGCTGGATACAGCAGCGTGAATCTTACACCTGCTTCTTGACATTCTCTGAATGCTGGGATAAATTTGCTTCTCCTCTCCACTGTTACTAATTTTTAATATTTTTCCCTTCTGCCACAGTTTTATCAGGATTAACTCCTTCTGCTGATATGGTCGCATCTTTAGTAATATAGGCTGCTTTCTCTTGGCCAACTTTGGAGCATACATTTTAAGCCCTTTTAGTTAATAAATCCTGCTGTGGAATATCAGTCCAGTTGCTTATTTGTGCTTTTGTAAAATTAATACAGTCTATTCCTTTCGTTTTCTTGGGTACAACAGAAAATCTCACGTCTCTGTGGGATCTTTTAACTGTACCAGTTTTTGAAACAGGTTTTCTTGAGAAACCTCAATCAGCCACTCTTTTTATTTCAACTTCTGATTGCTCCAGTTTTATCAGTTCATCTGAATAGCTACAGCTATTTTTTCCAGACGAGATGATTTATTCTTTCAAAGTTTGATTTTTTAAAATCCTTGAGTACATTTGATATATTTTTCCTTAAATTACTGGAAGCCATCTCTTGTACCAAAGCTGAAACATGAACTGCCTTTTTTGCTGAAGAGCTGCAGGATTCTTCACAGCTAGCGTTTTCTCTTCACAATTTCTGGTTGATTTTCTTTCTGGTTCTCTAAATTTCTTCTTTGCTGGCATCCAGGCAATGTACTTGCTAAGCAGTACCTGAATTTGATAAAAGCTGACAATATCAGTGGCTATTTCTCAGTTTCTATTTTCAAACTGGAGGAGTTGAAATTAAGCTGGTGAACAGCGTGCATCCATCTTGGAAGTCCATAGGTCTCTCTCTCTCTTTATATATATATATATATATATATATATATATATATATATATAGAGAGAGAGAGAGAGAGAGAACACTTTGATCTAAAATGAGGCTAACTCCTTTCGGTGTTATTGAAAAACAAGCAACAATAGCAAAGGTTTATGCTACATTACAGAAAAGAAATGGCCTCAACTTTGCCTGCTGCACAGCAGGGCCTTAAAGCTCTATAAAGAAAGACAACAGAGAGAGAGAGAGAGAGAGAACAGCTTGCAGCACAGGATGTCCCAAGCATGTGGGTGATTCAATGAAGGGAGAGTGAAATGTAAAGCTAGGTCTGATAGGTCTTCACAGTCTTTAGGTATTACAGCCACCACAATTTTCTTCCAGGATGTTGGTGCTTTTCCTCCCTTTAAATATTGTTGAACAAAACCTTCCAGATCTTTATCACTTTCTTATCTCCAAGCTTCCAAACTTCCACAGGAATACCATCTATTCCTAGTGACATTCCTGCAGATTGATTGTACATCACTGTTTCTAGCTCATCTCCTCCTATCGTAACTGTTCAGCCTCATCTACCTCTAACCTTGGCACACTTAAATCTTCTATAAATATTTGCATTTGTGCACTTTGTTGATTTTCACATTTCTTTCCTTTATACAAATTTTCGTAAAATTTCTGAAATAACCCAAAAACCTCTACGGGACCTCTGCCTTTTTCCATGCACACTGTCTTTTATACTTATTAAAACTCAAAATTACTCTGTGAATTCCTATAAATATAAAAACTACTCCAGGATGTATGCATTTTTGATTTACAAGATGCACTCTGCTCCCAGGAGCACTTCGGGTCACTTAGATTAAGTGAGATGCACAACAGTTCTGAAGTCTCACCAGCATAAAAAGCCCCATATATACAAGTCACTAAACAGATAATGCATTCAAGTTTTGCAAGTAATGAATGCACAAACTGAAAACATTTTACAAGTACTCCTAGATACAAGAATGTCATAAAGATAAATCTACAAAGTGTACAGTTTCCATAATGGAAGAAACCAGTATGTTTTTCCTAATTAATCTTTGTGTTGGTTTGTTCCTGTAGTGGTCTTCGTAGCGTGCTAGCACCTGCCCAAGATTTTAATCTTTCTGAAAAGTTAAACTTACACTTTTGGCACAATTATACTTAATCTATCTGCACCTAACATGGTCCAGAAATGATTAAATACATTACTTGTTATGGTAGTAAAACACCTAAAATAAGCTATCAGACTTCAAAGTTTTCAGTCTTTGATGCTCTCTATATTTCAGAAACTCAGTTCTGGAAACAGTATGCATCTTCTTGCAACCTGACTCAGCTTAGTGCGTCACGCAATCCCTACCCAAAAATCTGTGTTGTAAATCATTTGCACATTTTCAGATTTTGTGGGTCTAGAGAAATATATTTAATTCTAAAAAAACTGAGAACATGGAATATTTTGGATTATAAACTATCAGTCCAATGCAGCTTTCATTAGGCTTCAGCACAGTGAGAGTACAGGAAACCAGCATGGAAAAGGGACATTTATGTGGTAGATTTAAATGCAAGGGCATACATTAGGTCCACTTTATGAAATTCTCACCTTTCTACAGATTTTATACATAGAAAAGTGTACTTTCAACAATGGAAGGGAAGGACCTGGTGCAAGTATCAGTAATGCTAATAAAGGTGAGAGGTGTAGTTATGTGAGCAGTAAAGGATTACAGACTTGAGGCTTTTAAACTGCTGAGTGATTCCCAAACATACCTCAGCTTAGAAAGGGAACAGACTCCTTTGTTTTAACAGACTTGTTATTTTGGACTGATATGGTTAAGGATAGAACCATTAACCAGACTAACTAGGATTTTCAACCAAACATGGTTCATTGACAAAACCTCCGCCTGAGTGAGTTTTATGTTAAACCTTTCCTGTTAAAGATGAGGACTAGAATTAGAGGCTCTACACAGTTTAATTCACTAACATATTAGTAGATAGTACTTTTGTTATGTACCTTGGGTATGGAAAGCTTATATTCTCTCACAAGATGCATGCCATAATGCTCAGGTGTTGTTTAGAGAACAGCGCCCTTTATCCAGACAATTTTAAGATTTGTTGTAGGAACTATTAAGAATAGTCCTAGAAATTAATGCATTTCATTTTGATTACATGTGTTATTTACAGTTATACAGCACTGCCATGGAAAACCTTTTTGCTCCAATTTGGGTAATGGACTTAATATTTACATATACAATGCAGTGAAAAATCTATTTTATTTGGAGACTGAGATGTGAAGTAGGCTTCTTGACAACTGCTGGCTGCTGTAGAGTATAAAGATAAACATATCCAGATGGGATTAAAATTTACTATGAAGATTAGCTTGTTCACTACTGATTTCTAGATTTTTTCCATCACAAAACTTAGATATTTTCGAGAGGATCTTTGCATTGGAAACCCTTAGCCAAAACAAAAAAGAAAAAAAAATTATCTTGGCCAGCTTCTAGTTGCCAGCCTAAGTCTGTGATCCAAAATATTCCATATTTTAATTTTCTGAGAATTAAATGCATTTGTGATGAGTCACAAGAGGCTGAAATATGCACAGATGATTTTTGGTGAGGGGTTGTGAAGCACTTGACACTGAGTCAGCACAAAGGCTGATACTGATACAAATACTACTTCGAGGACTGCATTTCTTAAAAAAAAAAAAAAAAAAGTACAGTTGTGCAAGTAAACTTACCCTAAAAATACAGGTTCAAACAGATCACTGTTAAAGCAGCCTAAGCTATACGGGACACATCTTGCCAAGGACTGGATTTCCGGACAGCTTCCAAAGTTTTAGAACACCTTCCAAGTAACCATACATCCTCTGGGGCTCACAAATGAGCCAAAATAAAAGTCGATGCACAGACACCAAAATTCAGAGCTTCTTTATCCCAGAAAGGAGGGAGTCTTAAAGCCCTGTTACTAAGAGAAGAGGGGAAGATATGGATCCCCACCCAGGCAAAACAATGGAGAAAGTGAGAAAAGGAAGGCGGGCATTTGGACTGCAACAGTGATCATTGTTTACATAGACAACTAATAAGTGTATCATTAAATCACTATTACAGCATTGTTTACATGTTTACATAGACAACTAAGTGTATCATTAAATCACTATTACAGCATTGTTTACATGTTTACATAGACAACTAATATGTGTATCATTAAATCACTATTACAGTAGCTTATACGGAAGTTTAGAAGTCAAAGGAAAAGGGATTAAAAAAAGTTGCTACCTCTAGAATATTTTTCTTGTCCACCCCATTCCAAAAAGCAGCTGACATAGCAGTAGCCCTGGTAGAATGGGCTTTGACTTTTCCTTGAAGTGTCCTGCCATGATATGAACAATACTGAATAGCACAGGACAACTACTTAGAGTTAAGTCTGTTTAGAAACAAATCGTTCCTTCTTTCCGCTTTCATAAGAATTGAACTGATCAGAATTTAAACCCTTTTTCCGGTCAGTATAGTATCCCAGTTGTCTGTGAACATCCAGAGTATTTAGAATGGTCTCATCTCATTTTTCTGGTTCTGGAAGAAATGCAGGGAGATGAATAGTTTTATTCAAGGTGAATCCAGAAGCCACAACTAGGCATAAAAGGATTAGTTCTCAAAGATACCCGATCATTATGAAAGATGAGATAGGGCTGAGTCACCATTACCATCAACAGCTTGCAACTCGGACACTCTTCTTGCAAAAGTCAGAGCAATGAGTAACAGTGTTTCCATCATAAGAACTTTAAATCAGCCTCATGAGCTGATCCAAAGGAGGAAAAAGTGCAAGTCTTTTTCCAGTACAGAGTTAAGATCCCACAAAGGAGGTACCTGCTTTCTAGGTGGATGGATATGTAATAAAAGCAAAGTAGAAAGGGGATATCTACAGGCAGATAAACAAAGATATCTAAAATATAAATCTTACAGGAAGAGTAAGAAAGGCCAGAGGATAACCAACACAAATACTGTAGAAACAAATGTGTAGGGTCTTGGTTCCTATTATAGCATCGGCAGAAAGTCTTTTTCCATTTAAGACACATGATTTTCCAGTCACAGGTTTCTTAGCCTACTTAAATGCCTGCTGCGCATCCTCAGAAAAGGTTGGTAAAAGGTACTAACATTCCACCACTCAGGCTGTAAGCTGAAGACATTGAAAGCGAGGTGCATAACAGAACTCCTTGGCTTGGGTGAGCAAGTCCATCCTGTGAGGAAGCTTATGGTAATTACCCCTGGCTTTTTTCAAAAGAAGGTAGAATCACTGTTGCCTGGGGCAAAAGGAAGTTAACAGTAGTAACTCTGGATCTTTAAAATGACCCAGGTTATCAGAGGAAAGGGTGGAAAAGCATATAGGAACATTACCATCCATGGGAATGAAAAGGCATCTGTCTTCTAGGTATTTACGAAGAGTCCTGAGGCAGAACTTTTTTAATTGTACTGAATGAAGGCAAATAGATTTACTTGAGGAGTTTGCCACAGGTGGGTGATTTCCTGGAAGACCTCGGGGTGTAACTTCCATTTTTGGAGGCCTGTCCTAGTCCTGTCCCAGCTTGTCTGCCAAAAAAATCTACTCTGACAGAATATAAGTAGTCTGCAGGAATAGACGGAGTTATAGGGTCACATCTCAGGCCAGCATTGCCAATGTGCATAGGGAGTAAGATCAGATTCCCTCTGGTTTATAAAGCACATGACGGTGGTGATATGATAATCAGCAGTGGACATAGAGGTGGTGCTACGATAATCAGCAGTGGACATAGAGGTGGTGCTACGATAATCAGCAGTGGACATAGAGGTGGTGATATGATAATCAGCAGTGGACATAGAGGTGGTGCTATGATAATCAGCAGTGGACAGAGGTGGTGCTACGATAATCAGCAGTGGACAGAGGTGGTGCTACGATAATCAGCAGTGGACATAGAGGTGGTGCTATGATAATCAGCAGTGGACATAGAGGTGGTGCTATGATAATCAGCAGTGGACATACAGTCCAGATATGGTTTATAGATTTGACAGCATTTGACAATTTGATATTTATTAGAACTTTAGTGGGAAAATCCAACTGGGCCATGACAGGTCCCTTTTTGGCAGAGGACTGGGAAGAAAAGCTCCACAGTTAACACATCTTACAAGATTGTCATACAACACAAAGCAAAACAGTAAATGTTAACTATTATGTACAAGACACAAAACTAAAGTAAAAAAACCCAGAAGAAATAGAGCTTATAAATTATTATATCCCACAGAGCTACATTTTAGTTTCACAAAGAAACAACGAAAAGGTTAAGAACTTCCTCTAGTTTTATAGGTGGAAGAGAATGGGTAGAATATGACTACTAGGCAGCAGACTGGCAAGAATTTCCGGCTAAGCTATTGGGTCTTCTAATGAAAGCCCAAAAGTTTGGATTATGCAAGTGCAGAAGGACACTACAGACAGAAGACAGATGGACTGAGCTGTCGCTTCGTTTTGCCCGGACAGTTCCATACGCCTTCAGCTTTCACCCCTGTGGAAACAGCTCCATATGCAAAATCTAATGAATCTGTGGTACAGACTGAGAAGGGACTGAAGGGGAGGAAGATTTGGATTGAGGGCCAGCTGATTCCCCCACCACCAAATCTCCTTTACAAAATTCAGAACCTGAAAGGAAAGGGGGTGCTGGTATGGAGTCCAAAATAATTTGACTAAGCATTGGAAGTTTCCCACGTATAATGTGACCAGGGGAATCTTGAGAATTGTGGCTGCCATAAGTATTAATATTTTGAGATAGCCCCAGACTGTTGTGCGTCTCTCTGCGGAAAATATTAGGAATGGTTACTTTAAAACTCTGTCCTGAGGAAGAAAGGCCATTATACTGTACCTACAGGATATCTTACAAACATTATCATGCGAGATAGTATGAGGGAACATTTTCCTAGATTTAGTTAGAAACCCCTGAATGAGAAGCTTTAACAAAGGGAGGTTCCTGCAAGAATCTGCAAAAATAAGGCAATCTAAGTAAGGAAAAATGTGAATGCCTTTCAACCTACAAACAGCTGGAGCCAGGCACTTTTGTAAACACCTTTGCAGCAGCTGATAAACTCAATGGCAACACAGCAAAATGAAAAAGTTATCTAGACAGAGAAAAATCTTAAAAATGTTTAGAATTCCTTGAGACTTGGAATGTGCTGATAAGCATCTTTTAGATCTGGGGTTACTAAAAAGAATGAGAGGTAACAAAGGAAGTAGAGAAGGGCACTTTGAATTTTGGAATCTCAAAGTGCAGGTTTAGATAAAAAAAAAATACTCCCTGGGACAGCATTTGGTCCAGGATAAGAGGAAACGGGTAAGTGCGATTGACTGGATAGGAAGGGATTACTTGAAATGGGGAAGCAAGTCGCACTGCCAGTTGCAGCCTTTCTGAATGATCCTCAGGACCCAAGTGTCAGATGTAATCTGATGCCAAACAGGAAAGTGAAGAGCCAGCTTTTGGAAAAGATTGACAGGGCTGCCAGGGTGGGGAAAGGGAAGAGCTTGATGGCAGGGGCAACCCTTTATTGGGAATTTTTACAGAAAAGGTGTGCTTGGATGCACATTTATCATCCTGGAAATCCAATTAGTCAGGCCCAGTAAGGGAATAGCGTCCCCTCCTGCCACCATTCTGAACAACAGTGGTTCTGATCTTTCTGAAGTGGACATACAAGCAGCCTTGAAGGACATGCTCATCTCTTAGCCCTTAATGGCTTTGTAAGGTACACCACCAGAGGAGTTGAGAGAAGCTGAATTATCCAAGGACCCCAAAATGGTCACAGTGGAATCGCTGGTTAACAGCCAAGGCAAAGAGGAAGCCAGAATGGAAACCAAAGCTTCCCTGGATACTTTTCTTTTTGTGGGGACTGGAGGACAAGGAAATGGAACCTTGCTTTGCAACTCTGTAATAAAGTTCCTTTAACCTCTGGTCTTTCAAATTTAACAGAAGGGAACTACAACTAACTCTCAAAGATTTAGGGGTAAAAGACCAACAAACTTAGCATGGGTGAGTACAGTGGGTACCACAGGGTACTTATTAGCCCACTCTGATGAAAAACTGGCCAACAGTTGAACCTGAAAAATCATAGTAGTAAGCAAAACTTGTTGGTTGCTTCAACACCAAGAAAGCTCTCTATTTTGGCACTCACATTTACTTTTATATAGGAGGCCTAATGAACTTACAGGCACATGGAAGTTGCCCCTAAAGCTTTGGAACCCGACTGGATGTACAGTCCTTGGCAGGATACGTCTCACGTAGCTTAGGGTACTACAACAGTGATCTACTGATGATTATCAAAGACTTACATACATTTGAATTTGCTATTTATGTTAGTAATACTCATTAAATAAGAAATTAAATTATTTTTTTCTGGTCATTTCTTTGTGCAGCTTGATTTTTAGTACAAATGTGGCAGAAAAATGTAAGTTTACTTTTTGGGAGACAGAAAAATCTTGGGAACTATCTAAGAGGCTATACGGACACCTGGAGGTACAAAACACAGGAACTATTTGGAGGAAAGAATCTATTGGTTGTTACTCCTGTGAAAATGGTACACTTTGTAGCCATTTCTTGAAGGCTAATACTTGTACATCTAGGAATACTTATAAAATGTTTTCATCAATAAACTGATTACTTGCAAACTGAATGGAGTATCTATTTAGTAACTTATGAATACAGGGGTTTTTGTATAAGTGGTGCTTCAGGATCCTTTAAACAAAGGATCTCACTTCAAAGCATACCAAGGTGCTCTAGTGAATGAGGGGCACATTAAAACAAATGCATATATACTGAGATGGTCTATGCTTACAGGAATGGATAGGTTAAGTTCTGTGAGTTCTAATGAATAGAATAATGCCTTTTGAACTGAAAGGGAAAAGGTGGATAATTTGGGGGCTTTCTTTACCCTTAGTTTAAATGAGTTAGACATTTGTGATATATTTTAGGTGCCATATTCCCATATGGCCACTAGATGGGGCATGGATACTATTAAAATGAAAAAAAAAACAAAACTACGGAATATTTTATATTATTCTAGTATGTAGGAGAACTGCGGTGGTGGTGCTGCGGTAACGTTGTAGCCTCACAGTTAGACGTTGCCCGTTCAATTTTCAGTTAGAGCGTCTTCTGTGTGGCAACATGCGTGAAATGGGCGTTCCTTCGTTGAAGGTTATGCATTAGGTCCGGCAAGCCAGCACGTAAAACTCTACTGCTAATCATTAGCGGACCAGAGTTCCACTGTGGTGACCCCTAACCGGGATAAGCTGAAAGACACAAACAAATTCTAGTATGTAGGAAATATTAATTACATATTATATACAATGACTGGCCGCCAACATTCAAAAACGAGTAAGCTGACTAGTCAGCCCAAGCAGAGTGCCCATTGTAAATCAAGAATATACCAACTGTAAAAGTCCGGCTGCTAAAATAACATTGAGCGGCCAGCCTTTTATATCTACTGAAATGTGTAGACGTGCATTAGTTTGAAGGAAAAGTCTGAAACTGAAATGTGGGCCATTATTTAGTCATTTCTTTCCTCATAAAATTTGTGGTTTTCCAAAAAATGACTGATGAATGAAGTCACTAAATAAGGACATACATTTCAGTTTCAGACTTACTTTCCTTCAGACAATGCAAAACTGCAACATTATCCATCTCCACCTTTACTTACTCCACGTTTCTTAAAATAAGCAAAAAATCTGTAACCTCCAGACAGTGTAGACATACTTACGAGAGCAAGAAAAATCAGGTATGTTCTGCAAAACTAAAGAAACATACCTGATTTTATATTTTCCCCATCTCTTGTACCTCTAAACTGTCCGTTGGTTACAGCTTTCTTTTCTTTTCCCAAAAAAAAAAAAAAAAAGAAAGAAAAAAAAGCAACAGAAATCTTCCTATCTCTGTTGCTTGCTTTCCAAAGCACTGATGTACTGTGCAAACTTGGGAACAGAAGTCCCATATGCATGCGCAGTACATCAACAAAGCAGTGGAATCTGGAAACACCACCCAAGACCACCACAGCACCATTACACAAAGACATTATTTAAGAAAAGTAATTTTTTTTCTTAAATAATGTCATTGTATAATAGCAATAACTGACTTCATGGTGTGGCATATTGAAGATTTACCCATGGTTAGCTTTAATCACTCGGGTTTTGCCCTCATGATTAAACCACACCAACCATGGGTAAATCTTCAATATACCACACCCACATCATCGATTACTGCTATATTAATTATTCTTGCTGTACCTTAGATATTGCAGTTACCAGTAGACCTTTTGATTACTGCCAGTCTGGGTCTATATATACATGCAATGTGGGAGACCAGAGGATGTGTTTTTTTTTTTTTTTTAAACAGAAATTTGGTCTACTTTTCTTGTTGCTGGCTGTTTAAATAAAGACACTGATTTCTGCATTTGCTATTGTTTTTGTTTTGCTTTAATGGAAGACATACATACATACATACACACAGACATATATATATATATATATATATATATATATATATATATATCTATATATCTATATACATATATATATATATATATATATATATATGTATGTATGTATATGTGTGCGCAAACTGTATGCATGCATGTTTTCCCAGCACCTACAAAAATCCCCTTTTTGCCAGGTCACGGAAGGTGGGCAGGAATGTGAGATGGATGAATCATGACCACGGAGGTTTACCTCTATGGCAAGTAAAAAGACTTTCTAATCTGTCAGTCGTCTCCTCATCACTAGTAGAACTGCCAATAGACCTTCCTGGGTGGCCATATGAAGGATGCCCCAAGTAACTATGGCCTCAAAGGGAACCCCAAATTGTAGCAGCACATATGTCAAATACTAAACCATTCTTAATAAAAGGCTTGTAACATAGTAATGACCCTTTCAGACAGAGCACTAGGTTAGGTTACACTGTTAACTGTGCCACATTTAATATATCAATACTTAATGCATTCAAATAATAACCTGGATAAAGCTTTGGATACCTTTTTGCCCACTGTATTAGCAGCATCACATATGAACAAATGACTTTTTTGGGAGTTTTGTTGCCCTCATCAAAATAAAAATGTTTATGCACATCCATAGAGTATAGCAGGTATCCCTTTATTTGCAGACTGGTTACAATTAGCTTCCGTAGTGACTTTGGGCATGATGCTGGGTTTGTTTGCAGGGTTATCCTCATTTTGTGGAAGACTGGACACAACAGTTTATGTACAAAGCCTGATGTCCAGAAGTTCTAACTGAGGTAAATGCCACCAAAGCATTTTCCATAACAGAAATTTTTTCTCCACCACAGAAACACAATTTTTTTTCTTTTAATGGGAGTCTGATTAAGGAGTCCATTACAAAGTTCCTATAAATATTGAGTGAAGCTAGTGAGGAGTTCTGTGAGCCTTGGCAGAAACAGAAAACAGAGATTTTATGCCAGATAATCAAGACTCATATGAACTGGAGCCAAAAGGGTCACAATCCTTTTTTAATGCCCAAACTGAAAAATATATCCATTTATATTTGTACAGCGCTATGCTTTGTGGTAGGCAGAAGGATATGGATGACCCTAACAAGGTAAGTTGTGTCCTTATCCATCACTAGAGCTGGAAAAAATCAAGTTAAATGTAGATAAGAAGGGTCTAGGTGAAGCCTAGTGGATGGGACAGTTAACATTCTGAAGGGCTTCAGCCTGAGAAATTTTATATATATATATAAAAAAAGATGAGGCCAAAGCAAGGGGGGAAACTGTACTAAGACAATACAAGGCTATAAAAACAACCTTGGATTTGCACACTTTGGTTTATGGTAAGGCAGCCCAAACATAACAGCATTTTCGCCACTGATCAGCTGACACACAACTCATGGAATTAACAGGAATCAGTTGCACCTATCATTAAGGGGCAGTCTTGGCAGTGTATGGCAATCATCTTTTGAGGAAGACAATCTTCAAAGGACAGAAGAGTGCAAGGAATTTGCCCTCCCTTCCAGCAAGCTGATGTACTTACTGGCTTGCCTCATTTTGTGAACAAGGACATTGGGATCTTCTGTCCTTCAAAATGCTCATGCAACCAAGGAGTGAGATGAACATGCTGTCAACTGGAGGTAGGGAAAGGGATGGTCCAGAGAAATTTGAAAAGCTACCAGGCTAGGTGTCTCAGAAATTAAGATGTAATCCAATATCAGGTCAAAACACTGGCTCCACTGTGCCCATGTCGTACCTGCACACATCAGAAAAACTGCATCCCATACTGTAATGAATACAGTCACCAGCACTGCTCTAGAATAATGAAAATTTGCATATCAAGCAGAACAAATGGGAGGAACTCTTACTTGGAGACTCTACACAGAGGGGTGTCCAGCATGCAGCCTACAGATGTTATTGTTTGCATGTTCTGCCCTTCAGACCTTTCAGGGTTTACTGTAATACACAGGGACTGAAACAACCACAGAAGGCAGACACTGGTAATAAGTGTCTGTAAATATGAAGTGGTCAACAGTCAGTCATCTAGGTAATGAGGACTCCTTGTAGTATCTGGTCTGGGCAACTAAAGCTATGCATTCTGAGAATATTCTGGGAGAAGGATTGTCTAAAAAAAAAAGAGCCAAGAACTAGTAATGTCTAGCTCTTATGTGGAATTATAGAAAGCCTTTTGACTCCTTGGTGATCTACACATAGAGACAGGAGAGTCTTGGAAGGTCAAAGAGTATGTCCAGTCTCCTCTTGATAAGCAAGGAAGAACTGACCAAACACTATCTGGCATTTTTGCTTTGGTATAAACTGGGTGAAGCTGTTCAACTCAACAACGGGTCTTGATCTTTTTCAGCATCAAGAACAACCTGGAGTTGTATCTGGAAAGCCTCTAGTCTACTGAGACCTCTTGATGACTCAGTGATGTTTGAAATCTTTAGTGTTGCCCTCTTACAACAGGTAGGGCATTGGGAAGGGGCAGACAAGTGTGGCTGGATTGGGAAAGAGGAAGGCCACAGGTGACTTCTGCCCTCATTGCACTGTAAACAAGAAACATGGCAAGGCTGCTCATTATGAACAAGGCAGAAGGCTTCTTTTTAAGATCCGTAAAAAAAAATCTCCATGTGTGTACTTGGTAGCTAAACAAAAAAGGTGGAGGACATGTAGAACCCACTTCCTCTTCTCTTCTAGACCTCTCCTCTAGACAATGGACCACAGGGCTCTTGTGTTGTTGAAGTCTACTATGGATGCAGTCTACTGGGGGATTCTGCACTTAACATTTGCAGTTCTTAGGGGTTCATAGGATCTTGTCCGGCCTCCTCAAATTAAATGCTACAATGTGAGGTTCCTTCCACACTTCCTGTGCAAGAAAACATACAATCAAATCCACAGGAGATAGAACCGAAGAAGGCAAGGGAGTGACCTAAATGATTCCTGCAGAACCTTATCACAAAATGGGGGTAGTAAGCATAACTTTTAAGACAGTCTTAAACTTGAAGTGATTGGGGGTGAAAATGGAGAGTCAGCTTCACTTTTTCCCGTGTCTGACCTGGGAGAATCCCATAAGGAGTCTTTGTTGCCTTTTTACACAACCTCTTGCAGTGTTCAATCCATGTAGACCTACCCAGGGAGGAAGATGTAGAGGAGAATTTTTCCTCAGACACTCTCCTGCACTTCTTCCTGAAGTCCTCAGGACTTCTATCTCAGTACTGCAATATGGCAGGAGGTTCAGACAGAATGAAACAGGCTTTGGGTCAAAGCCAATAGCATAGTGGACACAGAGGGGTGCATCCTCAGTGAGGACCAACTATGGCATCAACCTGAGACCAATTTTAATATCTGCTTCAGCACTCAAGTATCTGATGCAGAGAACAAAAACAATGAATTATCCGCTGACACTGGAGTCGGCAAAGCACCAGTATGCAGCCTCAACACAAGAGTGTCTGTGACAGGAGTTGGGGACTGACATAATAGGTAAGGTGTTTACCTCACAGGGGCAACGTACTGGGTTCGAATTTCAACTTGGAAGGCATGGCTAGGCCTCCCCCGGGACATAAGCCTAGTAATCAACTATGAACCATGAACTCAACTCAGACTTCAGTAAGGCCTTTGACAACTTTACATAACACATTTTATTTTTATTTTATTTATTATTTATTTTACATTTGTTGACCGGGCTAGTCTGGCTGGATACATGTCCATTTTCAGCAGAGGCCCGAGGAGAAAAGCTCCACTATATACTGGTACATTACATAAAATACATCACTGTAAGATACAACTTATAAGGATCAAAGAAGTATTTGAATGTAGGATATTAACAATACAGAAGCATTTTTACAGAAATGTAAAATTCTTAAAATACTAAATACTGTGTAGATTCCTAATCCCATATTATTAGCAAAAGCAGGAGTAGTAATTTTGAAAAGAAAGAGGTAGCACACACAAAGGTCTATACAACATAGTATTAACAGTTATGATAATACATTTGTGCCAGGGCACAAGTTTTAAGAAATAGAATTGCACAGCAGGGAGCAATGTGTAGGTTTAAGTGAGAGGGTAGATGACAGGATGCAGAGGTGTATTGAGTAAAGAGAAGAGACGTTATAGGAAAAGTAATATCTAAGTGGATATAAGGTGAGCTACAGAGGAGGAGTGATACAAGTAGTAGAGACAAGTAGAGAAGTAATGGAGAGAGCTGTAAAGAGAGTTGGGTACTGAAGTCAGTCAGGATTAGAGCAAGGGCATAGCCAGTTGGATTTGAAATGGTACCTTAATTGTTTCTTGAAAAGTTTTGATGAGCCTAGGGAGGTCAGTTCTATGGGAAGTTTATTCCAGTAAGAGCCAACAACATTTGTAAACAAGGAGTCACCAGCTTTATTGTGTGATTTGAGAGTAGTGACTAGCAGTTTGTTTGCTGAGCGGAGGGAAGTAAGATTCCTGTAAGGGGTGACAAGGTTATTAAGTATTGGTGTATTATTAGGGTAATGGAGAATTTTATAGGTGATAACTAACTGATGGAGGAGAATCAGATTTTGAAGTTAAAGCCAGCTGAGTTTTTTGAGATTAACACAATGATGGGTACGAAATGGGGAACCTGTGGCAAATCTGGCAATGCTATGGTAGGTTGTGGCAAGTTTCTGAAGGTTTGATTTTGAAAGGTTGATAAAGGATGGGGAGGCATACAATAATGTAGAGATGAGATGAGTTTGGGCTAGAGACACCCTGCTAGTTGGTGTAAGAAAGGGCTTAAGTCTATAGAGGGCACCTACCTTTTTATTAACAGCTTTGATGGTTAGGTCAATGTGGCAATCAAAGTTCAGTTGATTATCTATTGTAAAAGCCTAGTAGTTTAGTGGAATAATCAGATGTAATGATAGTGCCATTGTCAGACACAATAGAGAAGGAGAAGGGGGCAGACTTAAGGGTAGGTGAGAAAAGTAATTTGTTTTTTTTTGGGATTGAGGAGGAGACAGATATGTTGGAACCATTTTTCTGCTGCTGTAAAGACTTTTTGGGTGGAAGAATAGAGTTCAGCTGGAGATACAGCAGAACAGATGAAATTTGAACCATCTGCATACTGAATACATGTGGATGTTGAGAATGAAATAGATAGGTTATTGATAAATATGGAGAAAAGAAGGGGACCTAGGATGGGTCCTTGAGGGACAGCGATAGTGACTGGGAGCTGAGAGGATAGATGGCTGGCCCAAAGCACAGCTTGTTTTCTATCTTTCAGGTAAGAGTCAAACCAGTGCAATGCCATAGAGTCAAGTGAGAGAGATTTCAAAGTGTCTAGCAGAAGTTGATGGTTCACCATATCAAAGGCTTTAGAGAGGTCGAGAAATAAAGCAGAGGAGAAAAGGTTGTTATTGCGATTTTTGTTGATATTGTCTGTGAAGGAGAGAAGAGCAGTGGAAGTGCTATGGAAAGGTCTAAAGCCATGTTGGGAGTCTTCTAGTAGGCTGTTATGCAAGAGATGATTTAAAAGTTGTTGGTGTATACAACGTTCCATAATTTTAGATAGAGGTGATAGAAGGGCTATGGGATGGAAATTAGTAAGCTCATTAGTGTTTCCTCCTTTATGCAGAGGAATGATGTGGGAGACCTTCCAGAGGGAAGGAATAGTAGATTCGGTTATTGTTCTGTTAATTAAGATGGGGACTGGGTATGCTAGTTCTACTGCTGCTAGTTGTAGCTATTCGGCTAGTAGTTGGTCGGCTGATGGAGTGCATGGTTTAAGTTTTGAGACTAATTTACGTATATAGGTAGTGGAGACTGTATTAAATTTTAGTGTGGGGGTATTTATTTGAGGAGAGGTCTTTTGAAGGGAAGTGGGGGGAGCCATGGTGTTTGCTAGAGAGGTGACTGTTTCAGAGAAGAAGTTGTTGAATGTATTGGCAATTATGTTGGGAGGGGTCTGAGCTAGGTTAGTTGGAGTAGGTGTTTTGGTATTCCCTGGATGGAGCAGTTTGTTGATTCCTGACCAGAATTTTTTGGGGCTAAGATTTTGATTTTGTTGATATTGAAGGTCATAATTTTTTTTATCATAGGTGAGTTTTTTTGTCGTATTTCTAAGGTGTTTGAAGTTTTGATGGTCAGTTGGGTTTTTTGTAGTTCTCCATTTTGACCATAGTTTGTTCCTTAATAGCATGGTTTGCTTGGTTTCTTTAGAAAGCCAAGGGGCTGCTTTGGATCCTATTCTAATTAAGCGAGGGGGGGGGGGGGGCGTGACAGTCAAGAATATGGAGAAATGTGTTGTTGAATAGGGTAACAGCTTCATCTAGGGGGAGGTGTTTTAGAGCTGACCAGTTGTACTCTGAGTTCATTACGGAAAGAAGGAAGGTTAAAGATTTTTTTGTTGCGTATAGTACGATAGCTAGCCTGTTTGAGATTATTTTTTTATTTAGTGATGTAGGTGAGGAGATGGTCGCTGATTTTGTCTGGGAGTGTTCCAGTTTTATACAAGAGGTGATTATTGTTGACTAATATCCATTCCAGGATGGCTTGTTTATTGGTAGTTTTGTTATATATGCAAACAGATGAACCTGTGTGAGGAAGTGGAACTTAAGGATTTAACAGAAGGGAGCTTAGAGAATGACTGATTTGGGACAGCCAAACTCTAGTAAAATGAAAATACGCATATTTATTGATGTTTAGGAGGATGTCCTCAATTACCAGCCTCATTATATGTACCTTTTTGCTTACAGGTTCCCCTATACACCATCAAAAAATCCTGTTTTTCTAATCAATTTAATCCTACAGTTTATATGCATTTGTCAAAACTTCTGCATGCCACAGTCAGCCTGAAGATGACTTAGCATATAAACATGCCACACATTTTACTTATCTATCATGTGGAAGGATTTTATGGCTGCAAACTTCACATTTTTGAAACCAGCAGCTTTTCCATAATGTTCGAGCTAAGCAATATCCAAAAATCAAGTGACAGCAGCAGCATAAACTAATATTTGTTAATAATAATAATAATAATAATATATAGCAATCATGTACAGATATAAAATGATAGCCAATATGCAACTAAAGGAGCTCTAGGCAGGAGAGCACAAAATGTGAGCAAGCTGTGGCCTCAGGGAGAAAAAAGGTGAAAATAAATGCAAAATGGCTATCACATAGTAATACATTTAAAAAAGGTACCTTCTTAACAAAATACCAGAGAAGGATAAATGTCAGAGAGGACAAAATGTAGACATACAAAAGAAAAAGAAAACAGTACACTGAAATAAACTCCAAACCAAATATAAGTGAAGCGGGGGCTGTTTAGGATCCGTGTAGCGCAATAAGCTTAAAACAAGATCTGAAAAATGATGGCAGAAGACAGAGACTTTTAAGTAAAAGAGAAGATGTGAAGCCTGGGAAAATTTAGAACTGTGTAGAGCAAACAGAGCTGCACTTCAATGTTAGTGGTAAGGTGGATGAACCAGACAAATGAGATCATCAGTTACCCCCAACTGTGTGTCAGGAAAAATTCATAAAGACCACCAATCAGCAGTGCTGACAAAGATACTATAAAAGCAGAGTACACAGCCATGCTTCCATAAACATGTTATGTGCTTACCAGCATAATAGATTTAGGTGCCATCTGTCCATCCATACACTGTAAGCCAAAGGACCGACTGACACAGATTCTTTTATTTCGGCAACTGTAAATCTTTCACTAGTTTGAGGTCCTCCCCTTTACCATAATACTCCTCTCCTGGTCTGTTTTTCCACACTGAGTGCAGCCACAATATTTTGCAATTAAGAAGCAATGAACTAATTTTGGAACTGGCGAAATATCGGTCAGTAACTGCACCTCAATAACCTGGTACTACACCTCTGGTGGCTTGTCCATTGGTTTACAGTGTATGGGTAGTACCAAACTCAATACATATGTAAATTTATTGTTTTGGTAAATACATATATCTGTACACCATAAGCAGTCTGCCTCCAAAATTATCATCTGGAGAGACCTGGTGGAGCACCATAGGTTCATAGATTATGTCTTGAAAAGGATATCATCCCAAAGTATTTTGTTCTGTCAAAATAAATTCTAAGCTGCCTGAGTACATCTGGACAATCCAGCTTATATGCTCCTTGGCTGGTGAATGAAAGGAAAAAAACCAAACATAATGGTTCAGATTAGACTGTTTTACAACTTTAAGCAAAAAGTCATTGGAATCGTAGAAAATACAAGGTAGCAGTGGAGTCTTGCAATCATGCACAGCTTTGGCAATACTCATTCTTGCACTGTACCTCCTTTTTCAAGGCAGGGATGGGCCAGTGTTGCCAGAGGCAAATTTGTAAAAATCCATCCTATCATACAGTTCCCATCTGAAGGAAGATAACGTATTACACTGCTTGATTTGCAGTGGGAGTCTACCCAGAAGTAGGGAACGTACAGTGTTTTAATTACACTGCTTGATTTGCAGTGGGAGTCTAAACTTCTGCATTGTTTTATTTGTTGATGAAAATGGTTTCCTAGTTCTGGTATTTGTGGGACTATTTGATTTGTAGAGAGATATAGGACCACTTGGTCCCTAACAGGATAAAAGGCAATGCACATCTCTCACACACCCAAACTCTACAAGATACTGAATAGACAGTGCTTCCAGCCTTTCCCAATAGCTTACAGTTTAAGCTAGTAATCTTCCTAGTTGAGAACCTCTGGGAACTTTATAGTTGTTTGACATGTCTAGTGAGGTACATCCCATAGAGGGCACTGTATTCAATAACTGACCTAATGAATGCTGAATATAAGGGGCCAACGGACCTCTTCAGATCTGGATAATATTCCTTTGGATATTAGATGTGCTAAGTAGGACTTTGACCAATGCCATTACATGATCAAAGGAGAGGGAACCATCCAATCTATGTACCAAGGTTTTAAAAAATTCTCATTTTGAAGTGGAGTGCTATTTACATTGTATGCAGAGGGGAGAGTTTGTATACGAAATGTGACAATATTGCACTTTTTTGCATTTAATTTGAGTCAGTTTTTAATACAGCAAGTGTTTATGAATTTAAGTTCTCGCTGAAGGGCTTTGGCATCAGAAGGGGACCTGGCAATGACTCCCAATTTACAGTTTTCTGAAAACTTGGTTAGCCAGAGCTCTTGGTTCATAGTCTGGAGATCAGAAAAGTAAATGCTGAACAAAAGGGTTTCCCCAGCACTGATCCCTATGGGACACCACTGGTCACCAGCATAGCCTGATAAGATACCTGATACCCACACTGTACGAGTTCTTTTAGCCAATTTCCTATCCATTCCACTACATACAACTGTATTTCTAATGCATTATGTTCACTAACTCTGCTTGCGTGGGGGATAGTGTTAAATACCTTTGCCAGGTCAAGGTAAGCCATGTGGGAATTATGACTTTTCTCAACAGTCTGCATTACCCTTTTGAAGAAGTCAATCAGATTTATTAAACAGAATAAAACCCTGACAAAGCCAAACTGCTAAGGATGTAGACAAATAAGGATAGTTAATATACTTTCAGGTCAATTATTTTAAAGCCATGGAACACAAGACTTACCAGACTAAAGGGCCTACAATTCCCAGGGTCAGTGGTAGGGTCAACATTGTGGAGTAGCATGATTACTGCTGCTGGTCTCCAAACCTGAGGCATAAAGTTTGTGGCTCAGCTCAGGCTAAATTGTTTGATGGACACAGCTAGGGTTTAATAACTACTGTTTAACAGCCACGGGCATTGTAAGGTCCCATGGAGGAGCATTTTTAATCCTGGAGAGCATCTTTAGTACGTTATTTAGAGATGACTGTGAGGGGGGGGGTATGACTGATTCAGGTACAAGTGGGCTTTGGAGAGTCATATCTGGTGTAAAACTAACACAGATTTTCTTTGCTAGTATATTGGCAAAATCTACTGGATCACAGAATGTAATGCTTTTATATGTACATAGAACTATTGGGTGTTATTTCAGTTTCCTAATGTAGCTAAAGAATGATTTGCAATGGTCTTTAGCGTCAGATGCTAACCTATGTTCATTAATTGATTTAGTAGGCCTAACAGTATTTTCCAAGTTTTTAGTCAATTTTCTAATGTTATTGACTTCCAACATGGCTGCACACCGATCAACAGAATAAGTTCAGCTCTCCCAGTGTAAAAACAAACTGAGAAAAAAGGGAGTGCCAATGAAAATGTTAACGGCTAGTAAACATATTACCTGGATGCTAGCAAAGAAGAAATTTGGAAAACCTGAAAGAAAATCAACAATAAAAGGTTAAGAGAAAACATTGTCTGGGAAGGATTGTACAGCTGTTCATCCAAACAAAGGTCAAGCTTCAGCTTTGGTTCAAAAGATGGCTTCCAGCAATTTAGAGAAAAAAAATCTATGTACTCAGAGGAGATGAAATAAACATTGAAGAAATATAATCAATTCAAACAACAAAAGGCCGGAGAAAAAAAGAAGCTTTACCAAGTCATTCAGATCAACTGATAAAATTAAAAAATCAGATGTTGATATAAAACAAAAAGCTGAATATGAGGTTTCTCAAAAACTTTAAAAAGTAGAATAAAAAGACAGTGTGCACAGAAAAAACATGAGATTTTCTGCTGTTCCAGAGAAACTGGAAAAGACAGACTGTATTAATTTTGTGAAAGCACAAATAAGCAAAAGGACTGGTTGGTGTTCCACAGCAGAATTTGTTAAAATGAAAGGGCATATAGAGAGAATGCTCCAAACTTGGCCATGAGAAAGCAGTCAAGACCTTTATTAGGAAAGATGCAATCATACTAGCAGAGAGTTGATCCTGCCAAAATTTTGGCAGAAGGACAAAGTATTAAAAATTGTAAACAGCAGTGTTTCTGAAGAAAATGATTATTCACTGTACATCAAAGGCAGCAGAGAAGTAAATTTATTGCAGCAATAAGGGAATGTCAAGAGGCAATTATGAGATTCAAGCTGTTGTATCCAGCTATCTTCAAAACATTGTTTCCAGCAGTATCAAAGACATTTTTAGGCAAAACACGCTAAGGAGGAAATAAAATTTATGAAACAGAAAAGTGAGCCAGCAATCAAAAGGGGGTTTTGTTTCTCATTCTCCTGATGGTATAGTTCATGCAGACTTTGCCAGTGAAACAGTTTCAAATGTTCCAATGGAAAATGTTTGAGAGAGAGAAAAAAGCACAGGGGTTGACTAGAAGAATCAGCAGTACCTTGGACTTGAACCAGTCTGCTGTTGAGAGATGGAGATGAAAACAACCAGCATCTCTGAAATTAGTGAATAAATGGACGACTATAAAGCATCTTATCACATTTGCGAAATATAGCTTTGCAAGAAAGTGGCAGACAAAACACTGGATTTCTGTTGACTTCGTTAAACTTGTGGTTGGACTGTAAAGCATATACCCCAACTTTATATCAATGTTTAGAACATTAAAAGGGGGGAACTAAAACAATTTTTGTTCTTAGTATCTGCATAAATCATTTCTTGATAAAAACTGCATATTATATACAGTAAAACGAGTTTGTGCAGTCAATAATATTTTAAAGGTGAGGGAGTCTTTTCAGTGACTGCTATATGTGCTAAACATATCAAAGTAAACAAGCACTTTTTTAATTGTAAGAAATGTAGGTTTTTACAGCATAATGAAAAAAAAGGCTGAACAAAAGCAAGTTTAATGTTCATTTGCTGTGATCTTGGGCTGCTAGGGTGTAAAAATGCACTTACTGTATTGTATGCAGACTTGGGATATATTCGCTTTTACTTTACAAGGGTAAATGTCTAGATTACTACCTTTTGCTTAAGTTGTAACCAGGTATTTTTGTAAGCATGTAGGCTTTAAAATTAAGAAAAAATTATGAAAGCCACAAAAATGCTTCTTAAAACTGCAAAGATATTAGCTTGTTTCTCACTGGCAAATGTTCAGTGGAGCTGAGCTGAGGGCAGCTATGCATTCTTTTCTAAGTGTAATTTACAAAGACTCATTGCAGAATACATTTTCATGGAGACAAGCTGTATGCAGGTGCAAGCACTTCACTTTGAGAATTCTGATCATTTTTTGCCAAGGGAAATGCAAAATTTAAAGCTACAATGCAAGTACTTCATCGAAAAAAATGAACTTTGAAATTATGGGACGCGAATAACAGGCAACAACCTCCCTAGCAACTTGAATACTTTAGAACAGTTAAAAGGTACTTAAAGATAGCCAGATCACCTTTTCTTAGTGCTAAAAAGTTGTTTTCTGAAAGCATACAAGCTGTTTTTCATATCTAAGAGAGGAAGCAAGATAACAGACAGCAGTCACTGTAAGTGGGAGCATAAGCTGTAGCCTGTGCTTTAGCATGGGTAACCTTAATTTTAAGTTAGATAATGCCTGTAAGTGCAGCAGCCAATTTGGGGCAATTGTTCCCTTATGGAGGGTTAAACTTCATGTTTTGAAGATGTACATAGTTAAATGGAGATGGGAGTATTTTGTATTTTTTTATTTTAATGAAAACCCTCAATTTTATTTATTTTACATTTGTTTCCTGGGAAAGTCCGACTTGACATAGGTCCATTTTCAGCGGAGGACCGGGAAGAAAAGCTCCACAATACAATACAGTACATGAGAGAAGAGAAAAATCGAGCATACTTATAGCAATCAGACACAATATGTTAGAGAGTAACAATTCTTATAGTAGACCATCATTGAGGTACATAATAAACTTAAAAACAGCATTTGTATTATTTTTACAGTTATAAAGTTTTGTCAAGTAAATATCAACGGGTTCACAAGCTTTCAGGGGAACTGTTTATACTTAGATGTACACAGAAACATTCTCTTGGTTTGGGTTAGCCAACTAAAGTCTTGAAAAATGTGACATAGGTTCAAATGGAGATGAGAATACACAACTGTATAAAAGATCAGCCTGCCAAATATTAGTATATAAATATACATTGAAAAAACGGTCACGTACAATAGGAGGGAACAACAGTTTTTTTTTTAATCATAATGGTTAGGCTGGCCATATTATCTTGGGACATGAATGGCATTACATGTACAGATAAAGAGGAAATAATTTATATTATGAAGTGCAAATAGCAATGCTGCAGAAGATGCATTTGAAAAGAAATGAGCATGTGAATTTGACAGAGGATTTCAGAATGGATATTTATCAGAATATCAGGGCCAAAAGAATGGGGAGTAATTAAATTGCTACAGGGGGGTTCAATAGTGTTAGACTAGAAAAAATATATATATAAAAATGTAGATTTGTGGTAGTAAGGGGCTATTGGCAAGGAGGAGGATTAACATGTTATGTATTTATATTCTTCCAAAAACTGGTATTCGGGAGCTTAAATTTTTGGGAGATAATTTGATTTGCATTAGTGAGGATGTATCGGGGGAACTAGAAGGGACAATACAATAGTGCAGATTTCTGAAGAAAATTATGAAAATATTTGGTATAGAGGATGCAACTTCATTAGAAGGAACTCAGAATTTACATATTTTCTGAAAACCCTTTCAACATTCTGTTGCTTAAGATGAGTTGTCTCCAAACTTAAGGAACCTATAACAAGAAAAATAACCAGAGATCTTGTAGAGATTTGAGAGAGAGTCTGGAAATTTTATGAAAAATGATATAAAGCAGTGAAATGTGAAAATCAAGACAGCATGCAAATGGAAACATTTATGGACGACTATTATGTCAAGCCTGGTTGTAGATGAGGCTCAAAAACGAACAGTAAAGAGGCAATGAGACAAAAACAGTGATGCATAATCAATAAGAAAAGTCTCCAGGAACAGACAGTATTCCTGTGGAATCTTGGAAATTAGGAGGGAAGAAAGTTATCAAGATCTGGAAGATTTTAACAGGATATTAAAAGGAGGGAAGCACCAACATCCTGGAAGAAAGCTGTGGTGGCTCTGTTAACTAAAGATGGCAAAGACCCTTCAGACCCGGCTTCACATAGACCCATCTTAATTTTAAACCTAGATTATGAATTGTTTATGTCTATACTAGCCAAGAGGATGGCAAAGGTATTGCCAAAATTGATAAGGATCAGAGTGGTTTTGTAGTGGGGAGGCAAACATCTGACATTAATAGAACAATGAAGATCAAGAGGGAAGCAAAATGTAAGAATACCTCTGTCGGTGGGTCTTGATGCAGAGGAAGGGTTTAGCAGAGTAAGCTGGGATTTTATGAGTAGGGCATTGGAAGCATTTATTCCCTGATATAAGAATAAGGTTAAGTAGAAGGATGTAAGAAGGATTGGAGGCAAGAATTAAAGTGGGAGGTTCCTCTCAGTTAAACTATGTTTGAACAGAAGAACCAGGCAGAATTCTCTTATCTCAACTTTATTTGCTTTATATTTAGAGCCATCTGCAAATCAAATAAGGGACTCAGAAATACAAGGATATAATTGGTCTGGTAATCAAGAAAAGTTGGCTTTATTTGCATATGAAATTTTGTACCCGATAAATCCAGAAAAGGGCATCTAAGTTCATGGGTAGGTAATAGGCTATTGGCCCAAGGACCTAGGTAACCCTAGCCAACAAGGTTCCCAGGCTTACGCCACCCAAGAAAGTTATTTTCCTGTGCCCCTGTCAAGCAGTGCCACAGAAGTTATCCCCGGGGTGGATTTCCTATTTCCCATTCACTTATCAAATTTTTTCTTGAAGAGTGATAATGAGGAACTTTGCTTGACATAGATGGGTAGCTTGTTCCAGAGTATGGGAAGTCTAGGGGACTAGAATCTATCCCTCCAGCATGTTCTGTTGATTGTGGTGGCAAGATTTAGGTCCCTAGAGCGTGTAGCTCAGAGGGATTGGAATTTCTTTAGGTGTAGTATGTCCAACAGCTCTGGGTTTGACATAGCTTCATATGTTAGGCAGAGATCACATCAGAGTAGGCAATATGCTATGGATTGGAATTTCTTTAGGTGTAGCATGTCCAACAGCTCTGGGTTTGACATAGCTTCATATGTTAGGCAGAGATCACATCGGAGTAGGCAATATACTACGGAGTAAAGCTGGAGTTTTTTGAGATGGTCAGTGCAGGGCATCTGTTTGAGGCCAGTAATCCTCTTTGTGAGGCACTTCTGGGGCTTTTCCAGCTGCTGCAGAGGTCTTGTGAGGTGCATTCCCAAAAAGGGCATTGTATTCTATAATGGGTCTGAGTGTCAAATAGAGGGGAACAATTACCTCTTTTTTCCTAGATGAGAACCCTTTTGTGATGGGATGTGCCATGTAGAAGGATTTCCTGACTACTGTGGAAATGTTATCATCAAAGGAGAGACTACTGTCCACCTGTGTCCCACGGACTCTTATCACACATTTCAGCATTAAGTAGACTGCCACCTATGTGGTAGTTCATGGGTACAGAGTTTTTACCAAAGGGGATGACAATGCACTTTTTGGCACTGAGCTTAAGGCCATGGCTCTGACACCAGGCTCTCAGTGAGACCCTTCTGTGGGATGTCCACATCATTTGGGGACACAACTATGGGGTCCTAGTCTGCAGTCATCTGGGAACTTCGTTACCCAAAGGTCTTCTGTGTTGGCCTGTACTTCGGAGAAGTAGATACCAAACAGGAGAGGTCCCAGGACTGAACCCTGTGGTACTCCACTTGTCACTAGTTTGAAGTCAGATGTGGAGTCTGCAACTTTTACAGTGTGGGTTCTGTCAGTAAGAAAATTGGCAACCCATCTTGTGATGTAGGGATTTATACCTAGTTTAGTGAGTTTAGCTATAATTCCAGAATGGGGTATGGTGTAAAAAGCCTTGGCAACATCAAGATAGGCTGTGTGAACCACCTTACCCTCGTCTACAGCTTTGGTGACTGCCTCAAAGAAGTCAATCAGGTTCAGGAGGCATTACCGAACTGGGTGGGGTCCAGAGTTTGGAGGTTACCAATGTCTTTGTTTATGAGTTCCATGATGATATGTTCCATGGCCTTACAGACCAGGCTTGTCAGTCTACTAGGGTGATAGTTCCTGGGATCAGTGGTGGCTCCCCCTTTGTGGAGGGGGATAAATGTTGCTGTGTGCCATTCAGTGGGCACAAAGCCTGATGTGAGACTATGTTTCAACATGGTGCTTAGGTGGGGAGCCAGTTCATTCTGAAGTTCGTGTAAAACGCAGCCTAAGATGTTGTACAGTCCCATGGATGCTGTGTTTTTGGCTTTAGAGAGTGCAGCTTTTACCTACGTAGTTTTTGTTACAGGAACTCTGCATTATTCCTGTATAGATATGGGCTCTCTAAGGGGTGAGAGGGGGGTAAAGTTAGTACTGAACCTATCTGCCAAGACGCTGGAAATATCAGTCGGTTCTGTAATTTTTGTGCAGTTGTGCTGTAACTCAGAGCAGATCTAGGTGTTGCTATTTAGATTCTTGACAATAGCTACAGAATGCTTTGTGGTTGTCCCTAGAATCAGTGGCGATTTTGTTTTCATAGCTAGCTTTGGAGGATCTTATAAGGGATCTCTGCTTCTTACTGAGGCTGACCAGTGAACTCCTCCACTCATGGGACTTTACTCTCTTTTGCAACAGTTTCTTCCTTCTGTTGTAGAGTTTGTTTATGGCAGGGGTAGCACAATCCATGCACTCGTGTAAGTCCTTATAGAGTGCATCTGTGTAGAATTCAGCAGTCATAACTGTACTGCCCATCTGCATGGGTGTCATAAAGTTCGCCACTTCTGTCTTGTGTTGTGGAACATTTTGTGATGGTTTCAAATCTTTTGGGATATAAATTTAATGAAGACAAAACAAAGCCTATAGCCATAAGTTATGTACCCATGCACAAATTGGTTCAGCAATACCCATATTTATGGGGACACAAGATGAACTATTTAGTAAAAGTATGGAGTAAAATGTTTCTGTTATGGCATCTAAGGATATGTGGAAAGAGACTAAAGATAACACAAAAAATGAGAAACTAGAAACTCTTATTTATGGATATGGATAGTAAGATACAAGCAGTTAAAATGTTTTTAATACCTGTAGTCTTGGATATGGGTCAGGCATAATTTTATTAATGTCCACAACTTCTTAGGTTGATAAAGAATAAGAGGAATTTATCCAGGAGGGAAAGAGGGCAAGAGTTAAGTGGGAAAAGTAGATCCTTTCATTACAAGGTGGTTTAGGTTTACCTGATTTGAAGGAATACTTTAGAGCTACACAGTTAAGGATCATAAACATAGCAGCAGGTGGTTGTAATTTAAAAAAGTGGAATGGGATGATGACAAAGCAAGGGAAAAGTTTGACAGAGAGAGGGTGGGATTTTGGATAGAGATCCTTAAGGAGAACAATCATGAATATACAGAACATTAGGTTCATAAAGTAGCAGAAGGTATTCTAAGAACTAAGCCAATATGAGAATGGAAAAATGAGATTTTGACAACAGAGATGAGTGCAAGTGAGGGTACAGAAAATAGGCAAGAGGGACTGGAATTAACTATAGAACCATGACAAAGGAAATTAGGTATTGGGAGCAAATAACTCAAGCAGGAAAGGTAAGAGTGGGATGAGGCCAAGAAAACATTTTGATTGCAGGGTGGAGACTACCTTTCCTACCAGGCTTGTTTTCAGAGAACAGACAGAAAGGGATAAGGAGATTTTAATGAAAGACCTGCTCTGGTAGAGAGTTTATATTTGAATCTAGAACAGAAGCAGCTATTAAAAAAGGGATAATTAGTATGGCATAAAATATTGCTTGATAACTATAAAATCAGTCTGTGGAGGTTAGAAAAGATTGGGAAGAGAAAGAATGTAAAAGCAAATTATAAGAAAACAATGGAAGGGCATATGGATGGCTTCCAAGTACACAACTAAATCCAGAAGGTTCAGGATCTTTGAAGTCTGCATGGGGGTATAAAAATACCTATGGCAAACACTTACTAGAAAATAATTCTTACTCAGCTAGATAAATGATGTAGGTGTGATAAGAGAGAGGTAACTGGGAAAAAGTTATTTACTTACCATAAAGTTTGTGTTGGGTCGGATCCGATCCATCAGATCAGTCTCTGTCATTTTCCAAGCTCGAGGTCTTCCAGGCCCCTTTACCCATAATGCAACCCCCTAGCTTCCTCAGATCTTGTTTGCCCCCAGCAGTCGTATAGAGAAAAAGTATATATATATATATATATATATATATATATATATATATATATATATATATATATATATATATTATAGTATACACACACATGTATGTAGATATATATATATATATATATATATATATAAATATACACACACATGTATGTAAAGATAAATCACTCAAAACATTTAGAAAACAATGAATTCTGAGGCTATATGGCTTTATAGTATCGAATTTGTGCTACTCTGTCTCCCAGGAGTATAGGCAGGGGGGTATGTTGGGAAGGTTGTGAGAATAAAGGACGATATGGACAACACACATGGAGCATTATGATAAGTACACAACTTCTTTATGCAATGTCAATCTCGCCCTTATTTTTACTGATGAGACCATGTCCCAAGAAGACCAACAAACCAAACAATACTGTAAACCACGAATAAGCCACAATTGCAAGCACTGTAAATTCATCCAGGAACAAAGTAGAAATACGCCAAAAGTAAGCTGAAAGTAGTGAAGTCACAAACAACTGGTAGAGCAAAAAATATCCTTTTATTCGCACATATAAGATTTCGTCCCGTAACCAACGGATAAAACATTTTCAAAAAAACATTCCTTTTAAAAAAAACATTAACCAATAAAAATACCTCAATTAGTACACACCTTCATAAAATGGCCAGTAAAAACACTGATTTAATTATATAGCATAAGCTATATGCATCCATCCCTCATCCAATCAGCATTCAGCATCATTATCAAATCAAAATACAGACCATCATGCATCTAAATAAATTCATCCAATAATTTTCTTGAACACATCATCTATTTAAAAATAACAGGTGCAAGCTATACATTATATGAACCCTGCAAATCCATTCAACTAAATATCATCCTTAATTCCAAGTTTAATTAAATTTACATAAAAAAATACACTTGGAATTCAATATTGAAAAATAACTCAGTGTGAGCAAATTTCTGACATCCCTTAGTCAGAAATCATTGCTATTGCACAAATAACGGCACTATAAATTAGCCTTCCATGTACCAACTTGTTACACTGTCTCAACGTCAAGATAACTTTTGCTGTTCTTCAAATAAAAAACTGGCCTGTCTATACATCAGAAGGCAATAAGCGATTGATCTTTAATTTCATTGAGAACATTGCAAGTTCAGTGCTGGAACTATAGTGCCTTAACAACAATATATGTAAGAAGATATATATATGTATATATATATATATAATATATATATATATATATATATATATATATAGATATATATAAACACCATTATGATAAAAACAATCATAATTCTCCATTATTCTAAATGACACCGATTAATTTTCTAAATCCCTTTAAATTTGAATTAGTAATTGGCTAATCAGATCATTTAGTGACCTGCAACATCCAATAATTATAAACAAAAATAACTCAAAAACCTTGACCTAAAATTGGATGTTCTCATTTAACCAATAACATTTCACACAAACATAGTATACCCAATCACAATAACTTCAAAACAAAGCTATTATTGTGGAATACACAAAACTCAGACACAAGCGTTTCCACAAAGCTTCAATTCTAACTGGTTCATATTTGACCAGTTAACTGGCATATTTAGTCTAAACTGCCAATAGTTGAGTAAAATATGTACCAAAGTCTAGATACAAGTGCCTCCTCAAAACTCCATTGTCAACAAGTTAATCATTGGCTAACCACATAGCAAACTGAGACTTAACCCATCAATGGTCTACAATTTACGTGGTCCTAGAACCAATGACTAAAAAAGATGAATATAACTTATATTGCTTAACCATCCACATAATATTTACATTTATCTAATGGGATATCATGTAAGCACTTAATGCCCAAACATATTAACTTCAACTAAAAACTATGGACATAAAACACACAATATTTACATTTGGCCATTAGAATCTCGTATAAGCGCTTAATGCCCAATCACATTAACTTTGACCAAAGGCTATGAATAAAGAATGCACCAAACCGGAATGTCTACGCCTCCACGAGGCTTTGATTCTAAATGGTTCACATTTGACCACTTATCTCATATATTTACTCTAAACAGCCAATACCTTACAAGATATGTACCAAAATTAAGGCGAACATGCCTCCTCAAACCTCTGCTTTCAACAGGTTGTGATTTGGCAAATCACATCACAAAGATAAACCAAGCAACCAATAGTTTGCAGTTACATAATACAATACTTGGGTGTTATTCTTCCTATCTATTCAATAAAGACCCTAAAATCGGAGTTCTTTCTTATAACATTCAAAAAATTCATAATCAAGCGCATTAAATTTACTAAAACCTCCAAACTACTGAAGACAGTTGCCGTAACAGGGGCATATATGCCTCCTTGAAACTGCATATTTCATTGGTTCCCGTTTAGCCAATAACAAAATTAACTTAAATTAACAACCAATAATTGCCAAGTGCCTTCAGCCAGAAACAACTCTTCAAGTTATTAGAAAACTTTTTATTCACGAAACGCATAACGCTACTTCTCCTATTACGTTTTCGTCCTGTCAGGACTTCATCAGACCTGATGAAGTCCTGACGGGACGAAAATGTAATAGGAGAAGTAGCGTTTATGGTGTTTTTTTCGTGTGAATAAAAAGTTTTCTAATAACTTGAGGAGTTGTTTCTGGCTGAAGGCACTATTTTTACTAGTTTTGGGTTTCGTTTGAGTGCCTTACACACATTTATTCTTCAATAATTGCCAAGTAACATGGCCCAACACAATGCACAGAATGAATTAGACACTGCCCACCAGATCACAAAAAAGCCGATCGAGGGCATCTTTATTATTTCATTGAATTAATAATTAAAATTAACTGTAATCAGTATATGAAACTTATTGCTGGAACTATTCAATTCTTCACACATAGTTCATGGATACTTAGTGTTTCACCAGTGTTCCCACAAATTTAAGTCTATTATTAACACAAGTGCATGAAATGTACTCGCCAATCTAAAAAAAGACCTAATTGATTGCACTTACATTACAGATACAAATAAAAGTTAATGTTGCCCAATAATAATCAGTAAAAAACAATTACAGAGTGGTAACCATGCCCTCAAGTATGCAATTATGCCAATAATAGTAGTCAACGATTTGTTGCAACATCTGTCTCCCATTCGTTGTAAATGTACAAATAACATCGTATGTTGCAATTAACTAACTGAAGGCACCTTAGAAAATGTAATAGCTAAAAATAACACCCATCTAAGCTTTAATATAACAATATTTCAACATAAATATAATAACTAATAAATAAAGGAGGGAGAAAAGCAAAGTTTTGAGGAGGCACATAGATGTAGACTTTGGTACATATTTTACTAACTATTGGCTGTTTAGACTAAATATGCCAGTTAACTGGTCAAATATGAATCAGTTAGAATTGAAAATTGAAGATTTGTGGAAACACTTATGTCTGAGTTTTGTGTATTCCACAATAATAGCTTTGTTTTGAAGTTATTGTGATTGGGTATAGTATGTTTGTGTGAGATTTTGTTGGTTAAATGAGAACATCCAATTTTAGTTCAAGGTTTTTGAGTTATTTTTGTTTCTTTATAATTATTGGATGTTGCAGGTTACTAAATGATCTGATTGGCCAATTACTAATTCACTTTTAAAGGGATTTAGAAAATTTAACTGTCATTTAAGTCTTTTAGATAACGGAGAATTATGACTTTTTTATCATAATGGTGTTTACATATATATATATATATTTATTTATATATATCTTCTTACATATATTGTTAAGGCACTATAGTTCCAGTGCTGACCTTGCGATGTTCTATATGAAATTAAAGATTGATCACTTGTTGCATTCTGATGTACAGACATATAGGGCAGGACAGTTTTTTATTTGAAGAACAGCGAAAGTTATCTTGACGTTCAGACAGTGTAACAAGTTGGCACATGGAAGGTTCATTTATAGTGCTGTTATTTGTGCAATAGCAATGATTTCTGACTAAGGGAGGTCAGAAATTTGCTCACACAGTTATTTTTCAATACTGAATTTCAAGTGTATTTTTTATGTGAATTTAATTAAACTTGGAATTGAGGATATTTAGTTGAATGGATTTGCAGGGTTCATAAATGTATAGATTGCACCTATTATTTTTAAATAGATGATGTGTTCAAGAAAATTATTGGATGAATTTATTTAGATGTATGAATCTGTACTTTGATTTGATAATGATGCTGAATGCTGATTGGATGAGGGAAGGATGCATATAGCGTATGCTATATGATTAAATCAATGTTTTTACTGGCCATTTTATTAAGGTGTGTACTAACTGAGGTATTTTTATTGGCTAATGTTTTTTTAAAAGGAATGTTTTTTTGAAAATGTTTTATCTGATGAAGTTCCATTGGTTACGGGACGAAATCCTATATGTGCAAATAAATGGATATTTTGTTGCTCTACCAGTGGTTTGAGACTTCACTACTTTCAGCTTTGCTTTTGGCGTATTTCTACTTTGTTCCTGGAGGAATTTACTGTGCTTGCAATTGTGGTTTAACCATGTCCCAATAAACCTGACTCTTGGGTGATTCATGGGAGAATATTCCTCAGAACCATAGAACCAAAAAAGGTTCTCCTCCTAGAGGCCAAATCCACTTTGTAATGAGTAATAAAAGTATGAAATTTTGCCCAAGTTGCTGCAGCACAAATTTTATCCAATGGTAATCTAGCCTGATAAGCTGAAGACGTGGCTACAGACCTTGTGGCATGAGCTTTAACAGTATTTGGAGGGGGTTCATTCTTTGAATTATAAATGTAAGATATACATAGTGTAAGCCATTTTGATAAAGTAACCTTTGTGACTGCTTGACCTTTAATATTAGAATAAGAGATGAAGAGCTGATCTAATTTTCTAAACTCAGAGGTTCTATGCAAGTAGAAACGTAACTATGAACATCTAGGAGATGCAATGAATATTCTCTTTTACTTTGGAAGTTAGGGAAGAAAACTGGCAACTATGGACTGGTTGAGGTTACTTTGCAACACAACCTTTGGTAGAAAAGAGGGGTTCATGTGCAAAGAAACTCTATCCTTATGAAAAGTAGATATGGGTACTTGGCAGATGAGGCTTCCAATTCAAAAACTGTTCTGGCTGAAGTAATAGCCACTAAAAACAGTGTTTTCCAGGAGAGATATTTCAACTTACACATCACTCATGATTCAAATGGGGGGACAGATGATGTTAGACAAAATTAAATTAAGATCCAGGGGGGTGTTGGATTTTTATACGGTGGTCTTATCATTGTAGTTCCTTTCAAAAGGGCTTTACAAAGTCTGTGTGACATGATCCTATAACCATTTTCTCCTATTTGAAAATTGGAAGTGGCTGCAGCAGCTCCTTCATTGAAAAGTTGTGCCAAAATTAAAACCCTCTAGAACAGACTGTATGGGTGCAGTAATGGGTTCTAACTGATTGATTACAGTTGGCCCATGTAACAAATCTTTTCCATTTGCTCCTGTACAATTTCCATGTAGATGTTTTATGGGAAGATAGCCAAATATGTTTGACTGATTAGGAAAGGAGCGGAAACTTGGCGATCAGGGTAACTGCAGCAGCCAAGCTGTTAGTTTGAGACTGTCCAGGATGGGGTGAACCAGCCATGATCAGAAGGTCTGCAGCAGGGTTCAGAATCCATGGTTTGTCCCGAGGATGAGGCTGAAGAAAGGGGAACCAGATTTGATGAGGCTAATATTTGCACAATTAGGATTATTGTAGTCTCCAACAAGCTTTTTTTTTTTTGCAAAAACATGGGAATTTGGGGGATAGGAGGAAAGGCATAATGTCATCCAGGAGGCTAATGGTGAACAAGTGCATCCCTTGATGAATCCCCCATGGGAGGGATCGGGGCAAAATAGTTGTTGTATTTGGCATTGGTGGGCAACACAAAGATCACAGCAAGGCTGACCCCATTTCCAGAAGTTCTCTTCCATAATATTTTGACTGAGGGGACCACTTGTGCGACCAAAGTACAGCCCTGCTCAATTTGTCTGCAATCATGGTGGATTTCCCCAGGATGTGCATTCTATCAGAAAGTGGTTGGAAGTCATTGCCCATGGCCAGACCCTCAGAACTTCTCGACAAAGGGGGCAAGATCTGGTTCCTCCATGTTTTATGTACCAGACTACAAACATGTTGTTCGACTGGATTGCTATAATTCCTAGAGGGAGTGTGTCATGAAATGCTTGCAACTAAAGGCACCACCCACCTCTAAAATGTTTATGTGCAAATGAGCCTCATTTTCCTGCTAGATGCCTTGGACAGTCTTCCCCAGATAACGCTGCCCCATCTGGGAAGCATCCATGGTCACAGTAGCCTGGGGTTGATGGGGCATGAATTGACAGCCTTGAGATACTAGTGGAGAGTAAATCCAATATTACAGGTCCTTCTTGCAAGCATTGGTTATCATAACTGTGTGACATTGGAAGTTCCAAGATTGACCATTGTGTGGAAAGTAACCACTGAACTATTCTCATATGGAGACGAGCTAGGAGAATGAGTATGATTGATGGAGCCATTTTCCCCAGTACCTGAACTAGTTTTGCAGGGACTTGTGTCTTCCTGATTAGTCTTACATAATGACAGAGATCTTCTACTCTGTCTTGTGAGAGTCTTGCTACTAGTGTAGTTATGTTTACCTCTGCTCCTATGAAGATTAAGCCTTGCCATGGCTCTACAGCAATTTATTTGTAGTTTATGGTAAATCCTAGGGAGGAATATAGTTGAAGGGTATAGTCCCTGACTTGTAACAGAAGATGCCTGGTTGGGGAGGTTATGAGCCAGTCATCCAGATAAGGAGAAACACGGAATCCTCTGCCTCTCAGGTGAGCAGTCACTACTGCCATACACTTTGTGAACACTCTGGGGGCTGTAGTGAGATTAAAGGGCAGAGCCCAAAAGCGGAAGTGACTGGCTCCAAGCTGGAATCGCAAGAACCTTCTGGATTCACCTTTCCATTAGAATGTGTTAGGCATCCTGAAGGTCTACACAGCACATCCAATTGTCTTTTTCCAGGAATGGAAGCATCAACTGCAGTGTCACCATCCAGAACTTGGTCTTTTTTATAGATTTGTTTAGATTGCTGAGGTCCAAAATGAGTCTCCAGTCCCCTGTTTCCTTTGGAACTAAAAAGAATCTTAAGCAAGTTCCAGATCCTCTCTGGTCTGCGGGAACTTCTTGGCTGACTCTTTCTTAGCAACTTTTGGATTTCTAATGTTGCCTCTTCCTTTTGACTGGGTGGAATGTCTGGAACCAACTTGTTTAAAAGAATGGGGAAGGAGAAAGGACTGATATATCATTTCGGTATTATGTCCTGCACTCATTTGTCATTTATCTTTTGCCAGGTTTCGAGGTGCAAAGACAATCGACCTCCGACTGCCTCCAGAGGTAAACAATTGGGCACTCCTTCAGGAGTGCTGGAATGGTCTACCAAAGAACTATTCTCTGGAGCCCTGATTTGGCAGGCCTCCACTGCCACTGGGGTGGCATCTTCTGTTACTGTTTCCCCCTCTGCCTCTAGGGGAACTTTCACCCTGTGTGTCTTGTTAAGACCTCTGAGATTTTCTGAGCTCTATCTTCTCACTATCTCTTTGACCTTTGGGAAAGGGTCTAGTAGGTGTGGAAAAACATACTCCCAATGGCAGAGAATGTCTTATCTTCTTGTTCATGGCTTGTGAGCATTTCTTTTACTTTGGGCCCAAAAGAGAAGAGCTGTCAAAAGAGGCATTAATGAAAGAAGATTTGAAGGGTTCCACGAAATTGCAAAGGTGCATCCAGGCCTGCCTCCTGAGAGAGTGAGAGAGATGCCTAAACCCGCTGTCCTACTCATTCCATCAAAGCCTTGCGGACGAGTTCAAGACTGAATTTAGAGAGGTGAGCTGAGCACTATCTGCTGCCGCATCAGCTACAGCTCCTTGGAGGGAGTCTGAGCTCTTTTAGCAGGTCCCTCTCTAATCAAGTGAAGTTAATAAGATAATTTAGTGACTGTAAGGCAAAGGTTGCTGATAAAGACACACTTCCCATACCTATCCATGGTCCTGGAATCCTTATTCAGAGGATAGACAGAGGAGCTGGTCTCGGAAAGCTCCTTTTTAGTGGCTGCCACCATAACATACACCTTTTATCAAAACGTTCTTGTCCTTAGGGGCTGGAATTTTTTTATTTGGCCTCCTAGGAGAAGGCTTTATGGTGTCTGGGGTCTCTCTAGCCTTGCCGAGAGATTAGATTAACTCAATAGGCTCATCGGAAGGAGAGGTCACCCAAGAGGTAGAAGGGCGAGACTCAAAGGCCTTCAGTTCAACAGATTCTTTGGCCAAAGGGGAGATGGACAAGTCACCTCTCTGCTTTAAGATTTCCAAGATGTCTCCAAAGGAGACATCTTCAGGAGGTGACAATAGTGACACTTCTGCTTTACTGAGGTCGGTATCAGATGTGATGGACTCCTCTGGGGAGTCAAGATGCTTCCTTTTGCATGTTCTCTTTAGAGGGACCGCCTCAGTGGGATATTCTGGGGAGGTTTCAGAAAAGGGGGGGGGGGGAGTCCCCTGCTGGACATCCTGAGGCTTAAGGTCTCTGCGGACCTGTGGAGAGGGTAGATGAGGAGGCAGACACACCTGGACAGAACTGGGAGGAATATCCGAAGGAGATTGTGTCTCAGACCGAAATAGACAGAACCTTCCTGATAACTTCGAAGTCAGTCTGTCGCCACTCTGAAAAACTCACCAGATGCGACAAATGAGTTGTTGGAGCCAAAAGAATCTCCAAAGCAGAAGACGGAAGCTCCAAAGACAAGGCAGGATCCGAACTCACACTCGACAAGACCCCCAGAGGCAGTGTCAGATCTGGTGAGATCAGAACCGGCTCCACGGACCCGAAAGGAGTGTGTCTGCACCCAAAGTTCTCCTCCTGCACTGACTGGGCAGAAACACTTGGAGCAGAGACCAGATCCAAGGAGCATATGGGTCCTGAACCCAATACAGACAAGCTGGATATCTGAATCTTCCGGCTCCAAAACAAAGGGATGGATTGGAGGAGGAGCAGGCGCTGTAGGGGGGGGGGGGCGACTATCTGATCCATTTCCTCTGGGCTCGCATCCACTAATAATTTGGCTAAGGCTGGTGTCTTTAATAGTATTTCCACTATGCTACCCACATCTTCATTGGACAAACTCATGTAGAGTGGGTAGGTGATCTCGATCTGGCTAAAATGGTGACAGGAGCCAAGACTGGACTGGTCCTAGGGAAGGTGATCGGCTCCTATATCTAAACTCCAAGCATAAGGTCAACTCTGGGGCAGAGGGTTCTTGCTGCTCTGAAAAAGCTTTGGATCTGACTTGAGTTGTCTGCTTCGGTACTTCCTTTGGAGCAGACACTTGGAAGCCTTCTGCTTTGGCTCTGAAGATGATCGTGGCTCTGAAGAAGCTCACTTTTGTGGTTTGTCCAATTTGTCAGATTTTGAAGATTTATTATTTTATTTGCAGTTTGATTACCGGGGAAGTCCACTGGGCCGAACTGACCCATTTTCAGTGGAGGATGGGGGAGAAAAGTTCCAAGATGCATTATACAATTTAGATACAACTGATAGTTAACACACACACACTCATCTTCCACTTTCTCTCTTATTCTCTTCTGTTAGCATATAGTATCCATAATCTGATCAATATTGTGTGTTTGTTAATTTAAACTGAGACCACAGTGGACTACTGATACAAGGTTATCCTGTTTTTCCACCTGAAAATGGTTAAGAAATGACTTACAGTTTCAGAGCAGTCCTTGGTCAATTGTGATTGTTTCTCAAACACTAACTTGTCTTTGCTTTGGCTCATTAGCAGCAGTACAAAGAACTGCCTGCTCACACCCTTGTTCTCCCCTCCCCCTTCCCTGTTTATTACCTTAAGACAATCCCAAAGTTAATAAATATTACCTGTGGCAGGCACCATTTTTAAAACTACAACCACCCTTGTCACTATCATATGTTCAGTCATCAATTAACTCTGTTACCTGATTGTTTCCAGCCCCCTCATAAGAGCAACTAACAGGGTCTCTACCCACTTCGCTCCCCACCCTGCCCCCTATTTCCTCCCGCCCCCAGTAGTCCCACCTTTATTACACTCACAAACCCCTCCCGTCTTTCCAGTAGCCAACCACAGAGCTAACCCAACACTACCTCCTCCATGTTCCCACTACTATCACACCTCAACTAACATGTACAAGCATACCTTACCTATGCTCACTGCATGCACTCTCCTTGCATATCTTACATCCTACCAAAGCTCTATCATTCCCGCACTCAACCACTACCACTGTACTACTACTCACACTACCACTCAGGTCTCATCCTCACTCAGCTCCCCTTCCACCAACTCAAGAACCATCCCTATGCACCCCCCACATATTCTACCAACTATATTACTCAAACATAAAGCATCCCTACAACTTAACATAGTAACCCCTACCACCATACCTATTACCCAAAGAGCACAATCAAAGTTTCCCTTATAAACAAACACATTCAAAAACTGAGAAAACTAATAACCTCATGCATATCAAAACTAGCCCTAAGTGGAGATATCCACCCCAACCCTGGCCCTACCATCTCCAATCCCAATCCTCATAATCAGACTAGAAACCACAAATTCTCCCATATTACAGCCAATAGAAAGCCAAATTACTTCCTTCTACTAAGCCTAAATATTAGAAGTATATCCAACAAAGTCCATGAACTCCATGCCACCATAGACTTGTACTCCTCAGATATAGTCATCCTGACAGAAACCTGGCTAAAACCTCAAATTACCAGTGAGCAAATACTCCCTACAGGTTGTGGCATACTAAGAGTAGACCGGCTAAACAAGAAAGGAGGCGGTGTAGCTATAATATTTAAACAGCATCTAAACATCCAGATCTTAAAATCATCAGCTCCACAAATAGGCAATGAAGAAATAATATATACCAACATCAAAATAAACCAAAACAAAACTATTAACATAATTGGATGCTACTTCCCACCTGGCCAAAACATCCCTCCACTAGAAAACCTCCTCAGCTGGTCTACCCACCATCTCCCCCAAGAAACAATCATTTTAGGTGATTTCAATATTGACTGGCAATCCTGTTCTGGCAACCATCCAACCCATCATGTAAACCTTCATGGCTTCACCCAACTAGTCCAGTCGCCAACCAGGGTAAATAAAAACTCCAGCAAGCACACTACCCTGCATTGGATACTAGTCAGTAAGAGCCCCCAGTCATATACAACAGGCTGCTTATCAGATAGCCTCAGTGATCACTCCCCAACATTCCTACTGAAAAAATACCTATACCAAGCTAAACCTGTCTACCGTCAGATATGTAAAAAAATAAACTTTAACCCACTCACATTCATCTCATCCCTCAAAGAATGTAACTGGCATCCTCTAAAGTACCTCAGTCTTGATGATGCAGCTGAACTTTTTAATACTACCTTCCTGAGCATCCTTAATTACCATGCCCCCATAAAACTTCCCAGAATCAAAGCACAACCCTCCCCGTGGCTACAGAAAACCACTAAGTCAGAAATGAAAAACAGGGATAAAGCCTGGGAGCACTGGCACAAAACCAAGACCCCCTCAACTAGACAAATTCCTAGAACTATGCAATAGGGTCAAAAAGCTAATAAAACAGGACAAATCCCAATACTACCAGTCTGCCCTAGAATCCTCCGAACACAGCTCCAAACAATTCTGGTCCTCCATAAACTCCATCTCCACCCAGGTAAAGTCAGTACCCCTCCTCCTAACATCCCTCACTCCACAGAAAATATTGCTACCTCATTCAACACACACTTCACACAAACCATACCATCACTAGCTAAACAACACAACCCCCCCTCCCCTCCAACCCTTCAACTACTTATCTCCCCAATGCCTTCTCTTTCTCTCCTGTACCTACCTCCAACATAAAAAAAACTCTTAACTAAACTTAAACCCGCCAAGCTGATGCTATGGCCTACCCAGTATCCATCTTGATTAACCGATCTCTCTCAGAAAGTTATGTTCCCACACTGTGGAAAGTATTACATATAATTCCTCTCCACAAAGGCGGACCCTCCACAGAACTAACCAATTACCGCCCCATAGCTATTCTCTCTCCAATCTCCAAAATACTAGAGAGATGCATACACTCTCAGGTCTCAGACTACCTCCTTACTAACAACCTCCTTTCCAATACTTAGCATGGTTTCCGACCAAACCATAGCACCACCACTGCCTTACTCTCCTTTACTAACACTATCCTACAGCATAAAAACAATGGCTATCTCTCCTCTGCTACTTTCCTAGACCTATCTAATGCATTTGACATGGTCCCACACAAACAACTTATCTCTGTCCTCAATAACCTGTCCTTCTCACAATCAGTCACCAACTGGTTTCAGAGTTACCTGTCAATCCGTTGTATGGTAGAATGACATATCTCCCCAACTACCTGTCTCCATAGGGGTTTCCCCAAGGATCCATCCTTGGACCCCTACTCTTCTGTTTTCACAAATAATCTAGCCTCTGCCACCACACACGGCACACTCATACAATACGCAGATGACTCGACCATCACCTGCTCAGCCCAGTCCCTACCCAAAATGCAAAAAGTCACACAGGAAGCCTTTTCCTCTGTTGAAACTTGGTTATCCGATGCCCAATTAATACTCATCCCAAACAAAACTAAACTACTCATTTTCCAACCCACCAAACATACTCAAAACAACTCTCACTTTATCACAGCAAAAGACAACACCACTATATACCCAACTGAACACACCAAATTGCTAGGAGTGGAAATAGACAAACTAAAATTTGACATTCACATATCCATGACCATAAAAAAAGTCCACAAAAAACTAGGAGCGTTATACAGAAATAAGCATCTTCTCACCAAAGCAGCAAAGATTTCAATAGCAAATTCCCACCTTATCTCCACCCTACCTTATGCCTCTCCAATATATACCAACCTAAGGCAATGCGATCTAAACAAGCTAGAGACCTGCTAGAACAAAATCACCAAATTCGCCACAGGGACATCCTACCGTAGTCACCACTGTCTCTCACTTGCTGAACTGGGCTGGCTTGAACTCCCTCACCTCCTTCAATGGTATCAACTCTCACTCAACCACAAACTAAACCATCCACTAAATGTCCCATCCCTCCAGAATCTACTTCAACCCTATCACACCACCAGACCACTAAGATCCAGCAACAAAAATCACTTGCAGATCACTAAAGCCAATAACTCTGCTGGTGAAGCACTATTCTCTTGCACCATTGCCAAATTATGGAACTCCCTCCCACCCACCCACAATTACCTCCGTAGCATCATTCACCCATTTCAAAACTTTACTAAAAGCGCACCTAAAAACATGCTAGCTATGCCCTTGCAACTCCCACTCTAATATCACCCACCCCATCCAACCACTACCTTTCTTTCCACTCCACTAACTACCTTGATTATAGCAAGTTCAGATGCTTATAAGCCTAGTACTTATACAGCAGGAACTTCTTAATTTAACATTTGTCAATGTCTGTTATGTACTTCACAGATAAAGATTCTAGTTGTCTACTGATGTACTATGTTCTTCATCTGTAAATATGTTGCAAGTAATTGCTATGTAAATTGTTAATCGCTATGTAATCCAATGCAACTGTCTGTTTATTTTAACTGTGGAGCTTTTCTTCCTAGGCCTCCGCTGAAAATGGACCTACGTCCAGTCGGACACTCCTGGTCAACAAATATAAATAAATAAATAAATTAGAGATAACATTATGTAGAATAGTTACACATAAACACATTCAATGTCATGCATAGTTAAATTCATTACACTTGGAGGTAGGGATCATAAAGTTTCATTTGAGGAAAACAAATGTGTTAGGTGTGGAAACAATTTACATACAAACCTTTTAAGAAAATGTAAATACACTTTACATACACACATCAACAGTAGAATGCTATTTACAATATTTACAAGGTTGGGCTGTGTGAGGGTAGCTGTAGCAGTTGTTCAGAGCTTAGAGAGAAGCTATAGAAATGGTTGACAGCTTAGATAGGCTCATAATAAGATAACTATGAGAGTTGTAGAGCCTGGGAACCAGAGCGAGAACCCCCTTGGATTAGATTGGGTGAAGGCAGGTACATTTCCATTTAGTGGACAGGTGTTTGAATTGTTGGATTTTAAAGTTTTCTGAGTTTGGTATGGTTCTTAGCATGGAGGGAAGGGAATTCCATTTTTTGCCTAGTGAGAAAGATTGGAGAAGTTGGCCAGCAGGACGTTTAGGTTTATGTACAGTAATTAGGTTCTGATTTTAAGATGAGAGCTCCATTGGGTGTATAAGGGGGAAGGATGTTAGAGTGAGACATTTTGTTGGGTGAAATATGAGTATGTGCAGTAGTGAGTTGGAGATAGTCTAGGTAGTTTGGGAGTTCAAGCCAATTCAGGGATTGCAGGGTTAAGGCAGTGATGGGTGGTATTTTTAGATTTAGGGGCAAATTCATAGATTTTGTTGTAGCAGTTTTCTAGTTTAGAGGTGATAGAGGAGGACAGGTTGGTTAGGAGAGGGGCTCCATATAATAAGTTAGAAAGAAGATAAGTCGAGGCCAGAGTTTGCCTGGTAGAGTTGGAGAGAAAGCGATTATTCCTATTTAGCATACCTAGCTTTTGGTGGGTTTTCTTAATATTTTGTTGAATATGAATATCAAACTTGAGGTGTTCATCAACAGTAATGCCAAGTAGTTTGGCAGAGGGGACCACTTCTATAGGGGAGTTGGTTTGAGTATAGACTTTGAAGTTGTTTTCATCATAGGAGAGGGTCTTTGTGGGAGGGAATAGTAGAATCTTTGATTTATTTGCATTGAGAGAGAGAGGTGGTTTTGGCGCATCCAGTTTTCAGTTGTTGAGAAGGCAGTTTGGGTTTTAGTCAGCAATTCAGAGAGGTTTGAGGCAGAGCAGACTAAGGTTGAATCGTCTGCGTATTGAATGATTTTAGCATCAGGAATAGCAGTGTGAAAGTTATTGATGAAGATGTTAAAAAGCATTGGCCCAAGGAGGGAGCCCTGTGGTACGCCAGTTGGGGTAGGTAGGAAGAGATGGAGTTCTTCCTTTTTACTGCCTGTGATCTGTCTGATAACTGGAGAACCAGGATAAAGCATTATGTGAGAGATTAAAGTTTGAAAGATGACAGAGAAGGTGCTTGTGGGAAACAGTATCAAAGGTTTTAGACAGATCGAGTAAAACAGTAGAAACTAAGTGTCCTGAATCTCGGGCTTGATTGACAGTTTCTAGGAAAGAGAGTAGAGAGGTTATTGTGCTATGGCCTGGACGGAAGCCAAGCTGGGTAGGAGTGAGAAGATTGTTTTGGGTCAGGAAAGGCAAAAGTTGGAGGTGGATGCATTTTTCTAGGATTTTGAGGATTGGTGAGAGCAAAGCAATGGAGCAAAAGTTTGAGATGCTGTTATTTTTGCCTCCTTTATGAAGAAGAATATAAGCTGAGCACCAGACTTTGGGGATGTACGATTCTTTTATGGATTGGTTTATAATGATGCTGATTTGGAGAGCAATGCTATCAGCAGCACATTTTAGGAAGGAAGAGGGAATATTATCAGGAGCGTTAGAGCAAGGTTTAAGTTTGGACAAAAGTATTTTTATAAAGTTAGTGCAGATGGGTTTGAGTTCAAACAGATGAGATGAGTTAGAAGGGAGAGTGTGTAGAGTAGTTGGGTTATTATTGGAAAATGTCTTGGTGAGGGTAGTAACAGTTTCTATGAAAAATGAGTTAAATTCAGAGCCTAGTTCGAGGTCAGATTTACTTGGGTCAGGACAGGGATTATTATTGGAGCCTGGATTGAGGAGTGAGTTTATTGAGTTCCAGAATTTCTTGGGGTTTTTATTGTTATTGGACTGAAGTTTGATATAGTAGGAATTTTTGTCTTTGGTGATTTGTCATTTTGCACGGTTGCGGAGCTGTTTATATTGGAGCAAGGTATTGGCCAGTTTATTGTTTTGGTAAAGCTTCCATAGTTTGTCTCTGTGGTGCATAATTTGTTTTGTCTCTTTGGATAGCCAAGGAGCAGTTTTAGATTTTATCCTTTTGTTTCTTAGTGATGCTAGTGAGTTTAAAGTATCATAGAAGACAGAGTTGAAGTATTCTATAGCCTTGTCAAGCGGATGGCTGTTTAGAATTTGCCAGTTCATTTGTTTGAAAGTATTTGAGAAAGTAGTTGGGATGAAGCTGCTGAGGTTACAAGTTTGAAAGTACTGATGCTGGTGTGGGGAGGAATTAGTTGAGCGATGCATGAAGACTGGGAAGTGGTCACTAAAGGTATCAGGAATTGAGACTGAACTGGTTATTTTATTTGGATCTGAGACTAGGATCCAATCTATTGTGGATCCGGGAGGGTTTATTTTGTTAGGTCGAATGATGGAGAGGATTGTTTGAGTGAATTTATAGAGGTTAATGGATAGGGAGGGAGAGGGGCAATTGATTTTATTCCAGTCAATATTCCCATCACCAAGGATATAAGTTTCATAGTTAATTTTAATAGAGGCCCATAGGAGAATATTTTCGAGTGTAGAGATATTGTTACCAGGTGAGATATATAGGGAAATGCAGATATTTTTATGTTTATTTAGGTTTAGAATTCCAGCAGTTCAGTGTTCTGGAATTGAGGAATTGGAATTTGGAGGGGAATTAAGGTAAGATGGTTGGAGTACACTAGGGCAGTGCCTTCACCTTTTTTATTTAGTTGGTCATTTCTGAGACAATGAAATCCTGGGGGCAGAAACTTAAGAGTCTGAGATAAAGGGCTTGAGCCAGGTTTTGGAGATGGCTAAGATATCTGGTTGGTTAACCAAGCTTGAAATTGGTGTACTTTGTTGTTAAGACTTTGTGCATTAATTGTAAATATCTTTAGGGTGTTGAGATAGGAGGAAGAGGGTAATGGATGAGTGCTGTTAATAATGGATGTAGGACCAGGGTTTAGATGGATATTACCAGCTTGGACTAGGTTGTTAAAGGAGATATACTTTAGCCATATTGGCCTGCCAGGCATGGATTTTGGTAGATTGTAGTAGGCGACAGTGACTTTAGAGGATAAGAGTTTAGGGTGGAATAGGTGCAGAGGGTTGGGCTGAATGAGAGAAGAGGAGATAGAGTGGAAATGAGAGTAAGAGTGAGGGAGAAGGTGGGTTTGTATGGTAGTCTTTTTGGTAGTATTGGACAAGCATAGGTGGAATATGAGGTAGCATAGTACAAGGGAAGTAGGAACAGAAAGAGGAGAGTGGGGTAACTTGAGGAGAGCATGCTGGAGCAAAGAGAGAGTGGTATGAGTGGTTAGAAAAATAGAGAAGGCTATGAAGACGAAAGGGTTTAAAAAGTGATGGAGGTATTCTAGAGATTTAAGGAAAAGAGGAGGGGACTATAATTATTGGGTGGAGTACAGATTACAAAGTTTAAGCAGGATGGCTGTAGGTGGAAGGAGTAATGAGAGGGGACTGTTATTGAATAATTTGGCTGAGAGGGCAGGGTAAGATAGGAATAAAGCTAGGAGTACTGGGGCGGGTAGGAATTGGGGGCAGGGGTAGGGGAGCAGAGTGAGCCCATAGGGCGAACAGAGCGGGAAAGAACACTAGAGGTGAGTATGGCAGAAAAAGTATCAGCAAACAGCAGTTTAAAGGCTGTAGTTGAAAGGTATGAGCTAAATATTTCCAGCCAGAAAATAAAGTCTGCCTTTACAGAGGGTGGTTTAGCAGGGAGGGAGAAGATATTTACAGTCTAAGGATAATAACTCACAACCGTTTGTGAAAAAATAAAACTTGTTGAGATTATAAAGAATATCTAGGATTATACTGGTAGATGCTGCCACCTAATGGTAGAAGGAGATAGCATACATCAGGGATAATTGGACCAGTCTTAGGTTTAAATATATTCTAGGGTAGTGATAACAGCAGGGGGAGAGGGCAAACGGTCTGCGGTAGGTTGCTAGAATGCGCACACGGGAGGGCAGACTAACTCTATAGATAGTACATCAAGTCTACATTTAATTAGTGTTAAGCAACATACATTTACACAATCTTGTTAGGGGGTCTTCTCAGTAGTAGTTTTCGAAGTACCAGGCAAGCTGGCCAATTCAGGGTGTCTTCAGGTGATGGCCGGAGTATTCCTTTTGCATTTAAAGCAGGGAGGGGAGCACCCGGGATGGATTACTGTAGTGGAGAGGTAGACAACACTGAGTTAGTTAATACTGCAGATGTAGAGGGGAAAGGTAGAAGGTAAGGGATGTTTAGAGAAGAAAGGAGGGTGTAATAAAGCACTGTAGTAGAGAGAGGCTATGGCTAGATGAGATTGGAGCAAGTAAGTAGAGTAAGATTAACTATGTAATATTTTAATTGCTAGGATTCCTAATATGTAACTATGTCTGTAATATTTAAATTTGTGGAGCTTTACTCCCCGGGCCTCCACTGAAAATGGACCTGCGTCCAATAGGACATTCCCGGTCAACAAATGTAAATAAATAAATAAACAATGGAAAGCAGCAGACATTAGGCTATGAAGAATATAAGTTAGGCAATATAGGCTCCATTAAATAAAACAAAGCATTCATTCAGCAGTTCAGCATGCTATCAGTGACCCTAGTCCGTTATACAGCAGTAGAGCCAAATATAAGTATCAGAAAGCAAGGGGTAAATGATAAATACTATAAAATCTCCAAACAGTGCAATATATAATGTTCAACAGACTAACACAATAAACTACAATATGTTCATGCTGTGCAATAACTTGTGCTGAACAGTTTTCAAAACAGTTTTCAGAATATAAAAGTCGTGTGGTGCCCTTATACAGACAAATGGAAAAGAAAAATAGCTGCTAAGCTGGTAATTAAGCTAAAGGCTCTAGTAGGACCATTAATCCACCTTAAAAGTGAAATAAAGGCCTTCAGCGATGTACGTTCGTTGGCGTCCTTTTAACAGGACATCTGGAGAGCAGACTAGGGCAGCAAATTGCAACGATCGAGCCCTGTATAGTCTGACTAAAGTAATGCAGCTGGTGACAACATAAAAAGAGAGGGTCTATATTAGCAAGTCGAAAATACGTTAGAGTGAACACCTATTAAGCAGGGGCGGCTCGTGCTATCAGACTGCGGGATTGCAGACCTCCCAGGAAATTCAGCATAGCATTATTTCATTTAGTTTGCCATAAAAAAATATTTCCATCATTTTGCATTTTACTTTTCTCAGTCTGTCCCGGAACTTGAACTGCGCATGCTCGTTGAGTTCCAGGTTTTTTATTTTTTTTCCAACAATAAAGCAGCATCTAATATCTGACTGCTGTATAAGGCAGTCCAGATAAAAGAAAAAGCATCAATGTGATGCCCAGAAGTCTAAGCATGTTTAACCGCACCGTAATTAGACGGGGGTTCGGACTGCCGCGTCCGCAGGCACGTATGTGACGTGGATGGCTGGATTGCTACTGATTGGTTCTCCCTCTCTTCTCTAAAATGAGAGCGAGAAACAATCAGTAGCACTTGCTTAGTAGTACTTGTGTTGATTAAGAGGTCGTTGGTGGTGCTAATTAACTTACTGCTTGCTTCTTTCGTTTTTTTTTTTTGTCTTGGACGTTGGACTGACTCTTGGGTGGCTAAGGAGGGCTTGTACTGAATCCACATTGAGAGAGATGAGAGAGGAAGTAGACAGAGTCACCAGCGAGAATAGATACAACTAACTGAGGTAGGCACTGTGCTGGGTCTGCTGGAATCGGCTCTGTACCCACGGCCGGCCTTAGGCATAGGCGAACTAGGCGACCGCCTAGGGCGCTGTACAGGCCAGCTTTGAAAAGGGCGCAATTTTTAACTATTTATTTATTTATTTTAGTTATTAGCATTAGCATCACTTTTGATCTCTTCTCGGCACCCTGTTCAAGGCGCCTGAACCACTGGGAGAGGGGGAGGGCGAGTGCCCTCCCACTTATAGTTGCAGATTGGCCAGCAGGCTTTAACGTCATGCGTGAATCAAGAGTCTTCTCCTTTGTGTGTGCATCATGACGCTAACATGGATTTAAATATGTTCTGAAGTTCCGCGCGGATTTTAAGCCAGCAGTTATTTTAAGTTGATGAGTTAAGTCCATGTGTTTGCATGTGGCCGTTTGGTTTAGAAAAAAGGTAAGTGTGTGTAACTTAAATCGTTTGTTTGTGTTTGAGAGAGAATGTGCGCGTGTGTGTAATTTAAATTGTTTGTGTATGAGAGAGAAAGCGTGTGTGTGTATTGAATTCACATCTTTAAAAATGGCACGGTTTCTTTATGCATCTAGATGTTGATACAGTAAATTCATCAACTATTTCTTCATTTTCTCAACATTGAGCTAGCACTTTTCCTTATGTTTTGCTAAGTTAACCACGTCCTCAGTACTGTATAATGTGCAAGGAAGTTTTTTTTTTTTTTAAATTTCACAATGCACCTATTTATAGTGATAGCCACCCTGTGCTTATGCATATTATCAAGTCTTACTTTTTGTAACCATCAGCACTGCAATTTCTTGTTTATGTTGCATTTTTGGTGTGGGTAATCAATTGACAAGATCTTTGAAACAGTCCACTTGCAAGTTTAACAAACAGAAAAGCATTGTGTTGCTTTGTCTGTATAAGTGCATGTATTTATTTATTTGCATTAAAGTTAAAAAGGAACTGTTTCTGTGGTTTATACACAGCTGATTACCTCAGTATAGCTGATAAACTATCTAGTATTGTTCTTTCAGACCAAGATAAACTGTGCCCCTTAAATTCAAACAGAGTAAGACTACAGTCTTGCAATTGGCTGACACCTGGATTAAGATGTTACTGGCTAAAGGCAAAGCTAGAGAAGTCAAAACAGTATTCCTACTCTTCAGGCGAAGAAGAACTTTTTTTTTTCCTTCAGAAATAAATTCTGTGACAAAAGAGCAGGCATGTTATGGTGAGCTGGATTCAAGTAGCTGTCTGTAGTGACAGACTTGTCTGTGATGGGAGGGAGGAGCAGCACATCGCTGCAGTTTCTGGGTTTGAGGGGGGTCACAAAAGTATAATAAAAGCACATTCTAATGGAGACCTGCAGGGCTGTTTGTAGGTATTTAACAATAAGGATTTGATAGGTCTTGCCAAAGTAAAGAAAATACATGCAGATATAAGGATATCAATGCTGTCTGTGTGCAAGGTACTGTACTTTCTAGGGACAAGTGGACTAAGGGCATAGCAATGAAAACATTTTCTTTTAAGATCAGTCTGCAGAGACTTAACCCAGCAACAAAACAATTTCATAAAAATCTAAACCTGTCCTGGGTGAAAGATACCAAGATAAAATGTAAACTATAGCTCTTCACCCAGCTATCTGAGACAACATTTTCAAAATATTGTTCAATGATGCATTGAATCCTGCACAAAATAGTGGTCATTCTCCCATGCAACACAGAATGCAATATTTTGACTGCTGGTTTGTCATTTGTGGTTTTCACATTTGACTGATTTCAGAAAGATAATTTACAAAACTATTGGCAAGGTCCAAGAAACCAAGCTCAGATGAACCAGAACCAAGTTTACTTAGTTTAGAAGTAGCTGATCTCATTAAATCTTCTTTTATCCTTAATGCTGGAAAATGGCATATAATCTGGGGATCCAAGAAAAATGTTTTCCTGCTGAATTTGCCAAGACCAGCATCTTGAATGCCGGTTGTAACTGCAAAAAGTGGAATTTTTAAACTGGTGTTTTTTTACATGTAGCTGTGCTGCCTGCCTTTTTTTCTGATTATATATAATTGCTATGTGTATAAGGGAACCCAGTTATTCTGTATTGCTGGAGCTGAACAATATTAGGCTATCTTCTTTATGTTTTGCTTTTAATGTAAGTCTTGAGACAATACTGTTTTGATAAGCACATACTTTGTTTATGAACAGCAATTATTAGCAATGATGAATGAGTTTAAACATGAGAGATGAGATAGAATTAATATTAAGCATATTAAGCATATGCTTGTGAAACTAGGTTTGTGTTATGCAATTCTGTTTGCTGATTAAATAAGTTTATGTGGAACAGCAGCAACCCCCTTAGAGTGCAGTCAAATCATGTAAAGCTTCAACAGGTTCAGGTGATGTAGAGTATTGTTCTTTTTAATTTAGAAGTGATTACCAGTGCATGACAGCATAATGGATAAGAATATTACCAGGCAATGGTGCCAGTTAATTGGTATTAAAGGCTTTTGCTACTGCTATTTGTTTACTAGAGAAGCAAATTATGTTTATTTGCCATATTGTTACAATATATAGTTTAATTAAATAAACCAAATTAATACCAATGTTTTATCTTTATTTTGTGTTTTAACTTTCCTGTTAAATGTACAATAATGATCCACATGTTTTATCACCACGGCTTTAATAATATAGTGGCAGCATATGCTTTTGGAGGATTCAAAACAGCAAGCTTGTATGCAGAAGAGAAAATGATAGCGTACTTATACATTACATATTTTTGTTGCTTCTTTTCTTTGTTTACCTCTAATGCAGCTTAATATGTTTCAGAACAAAGAACTCTCTGCATCACTTAAAATTCTGATTTGGACTTATGTTTTTTTATTAGCCAACTGATTTAGGACACTCTAAGATGAGACTTGCAATGTCCTTTTTTTTTTTTTTTAATTGAGTCTACTTTTTCCTCTCACCTTCTGACTTATGGAGGCCTTTCTTTGTAAGGTAATTGCAGGCTACCTGTAGGTCCCAGCTACTTTATTGGTGTATTTATCTGTTCCTAATAAAGTTTCAGTAAAGGGTGTGATTATTCCTTTAGTTCTACTCCCACTGAAATGGTAGTATTTATGTAACAGGCACATGATTACACACTATTGTTGCCCTCTCTAGACAGGAACATTATTAAGAACTGCAATCTGAGCACAACCTAGTAGCTGTGTGATGTTCATCACATGGATCACTTGTGCAGTAGTCATAAACCTACAGAGCTTTGCACCCTTCCAACTTCACATGCCAGCCCATTTTAAGCTGTTTCTTGCCGCAGTGTAGTTTGTGTCTTGCATGTAAAGCATCATTAGTCCAGCAGTTTGACTTGTTTTCCTAGGGTTGGCAAGTAAGTGCCCCATTTTGAAAATTGTTTTTTTTTTTCTTTCCTTATTGTGGTACTTGTCCTATTTTAGTTGTGGTTTAGGGTCAGATGCCTTACATATATTTAGGGTATGGTCACTCTGCAAAAGATTCTACAATATTTTTGTAGAAGGCACATATCCCACAAAGACTTCTACTCTGATTGTATTTTTGTTGGGTCCCATTCACAACATTGCCTCCTGGGAGAGCTATGATAATTTTAACAAATGCCCATATGATAATGAGCATACCTCTCAGCTGTCCAGATTTTTGCCTCATATTTTTGACCTATTCTTCATACAATTTGTGGTTTTCTGGCAAATCATTCAGGATTGAATTAACTAAATGTCATACATTTGAGTTTGTCTTCATACCCTTCAGAAAATGCCTGCTAAGAAAATTGTTATTTTAGCAACTTTCTAAGTCTACAAGAGCAATATTTATAATCTGTCCCTCTTTTGCCACCCCTCACTGTTTCAGGCTTTTTCCAGCATTCTTGTACTAAGAGATTGAGAGGTATGGAGGCATGTATGTAATGCTCTGCTTGCTGATTATTTGGTGCATTTTAAGGGGGGATAGGGGTTTTGCATTCCTGAGTGTGTCCTCTTTTTATAAGATGCCTAGTAACTATGAACTTGTTGTCGGTTTCTCAGTTATTCCCTATTGCAATTTTACCAGCTTACCGTTTTTTTTTGTGTAACGTAGGAAAGTAATTCTTCCAGGGTGGCAGGCAGTGAATTGGTAGATGAAGCACTGAAATGTAAAATTGTTTGCCAGTAACAGACTGTTCATTATTAAAAAAATCTCTTTAATGTAGAATTATTCGGATGAACTTTACTTCTGCAGAGATTGTGCTTATTGACTTGTGGATTGTAATGACAGAGCTTTGAGTGGCCTTTTATAGGTTCATAGATTAGTACTAAACTAACTGTCCTTGTGAGCCATTTTAAGCTTAGCCAATTATCTCTTGTAAGAGTCAAACCCTGCACCTTGTGTTTGTAAGGCAAACACCATAACCATGAGGCCACACTCCATCCCCTCTTCATAGTTAAAATGTTTTGAAATGGGCAAGTTTGTCATTACTGGGTCATGCATTTTGTTTTATTGCTTACTGGAAAAATGTTCAAAACTACAAATTTAAAAAAACACACTAACAAGTGGTGCTTTATTATACAAGGAATGTAATTTAATACAATCAGGAAGGTGAATCAAAGAACACAAACATGTATGCATGGCCCTAAAAATGTGTGCAAGGAGGCCGTTTTGAAAATAGCCCAAAGGTAAACTTAAGCTTCCACTGGCCAGATGCATTTTTTATGAATGTGGATTTTCATGCAGTTTCAATGGCAGAGAAGTTTATTCCTCATGCTAAGTCTGTTTTCATTGTGAGACTGTATTGTTTAGCAAATATCTGTGTTTGTGCTATTCAAGCTTAAGCTACTGTACATATGGAGGAGGGAGGTTGCTATTCTACTTTCACTGAGCTGTAAGGTTCACTCGCCTACCCCAAAGTAAATTAAAATGTTTAGATTAACTTAAGCATCTCTTTGAAATAAGGCATGTGAGCTTCAATTTTCTGAGGATGTGACTTTTATACTAAAATATATGTGAAGGGGCAACTGATAAAGCAGGTTTATTAAAGGAAAATTCCGCTGTCCTTCACTTTCAGTTTAACTGCATCACAAGGTATCTTTTCTTCATATGCATCTAAATGAAGGAAATGGCTGGAGTGGCTTTCCTGGGGAGTGGCCGACCTGTGGGTGTGGCTTATAGGGGTGTTTCATGAGCACGGTATGGGTGGGGCTTAAGGGGCGCCAGAGTACTACTTCGCCTAGGGCACCAGTTCAGCTAAGGCCGGCCCTGTCTGTACCCTTTTTTTTTTTTTTGCTGCATATCAGGAGTCAGAAGGACCCGAACAAGATTTTAAATTTATGATGCTTCAAGTCATAAATAAGAATGA